>NC_056748.1:750626485-750696485 GCF_019279795.1 Protopterus annectens
GATAAACAGCTGTCCTGTCTGCCTCTTGCTTTAAACTATTTGTTGAACACCGTTTGCACATAGTCACAGTCTTCCAAAATATCTGAAACATTCAAATTCTTCCATACTTTAACTTCTTTGACTTTAAGCATTTCGCCTAAGTGGGCATTTTGTAGCAAAAACATTTGCATTGCTGTAGTCATTGCAAATAAACTGATCTTGCTTTATTTATATATAAGCATAGCTGCACTATGAACAAATAACCACCATGAAACTGCAAACCTTGGGACTATGACTACCACCAAATATCTTCAGTTTTGTTTACGTTGAATGTATTTTGAAATCTGTTTGTTGCTTGTAATCTGTGACTATTACTGTTTCTAATAAAATTTACGCATTAAACATTTCTGACAGTATTAGTAAAATGGATTGCACAGATACTAGTAATAAATAAGCACTCTGACAATTGTACCTGGTTCAGGATTATAGAAGCTAATGCATTCCTTATACTTGCACATCATCTTATGTTCTCTGCTTACAAGCATGATCATCAGCATGATTCTCATGCATTTCCCACTCTCTTACTGTTTTAACATACTACCTTCTCCTTGTTATTGTTCTCGAAAACATTTTATTTCTGTTTTTCCCATTTATTATATATATAATGTTGTATGGAAACTCGTAATTAAAAATGTCCTCATATTATTCAATAAAGTTGACTATTGCCCAAAATAAGTAAAAAGGATCTGTGACTTCCATTCTGAACAAAACTTGGCATTGGAGTTCTGTTTTGCAGAGACATAAGTTTGCTGACACAAACTGCTGACTTTCAACAATATACTAAAAGCCATTTTACTTGAGTTTCATTCTGTCTTACTGCTGAAGGAAGCCGTTGACTTACAAAGTATCAATACCTTTGGCACTGTGGCAGCTAACTAGTGACTTGGTTTTATAATATTGGGTGCAGCATGTTTTAGAAGTGGCAAAAATGACTGCTACATTGTGTTACAGAACTCTGAAGAATTATGGTAAATCTAAGCATTTGGACCCATCAGAGTTCACTTTGGTGTGCATGCATGCATGCTACTTGATGCATTATTGCTATTGTTGTATAATTTGTAATAAAATGTAATGTCTACTATTCTCTTTCATGCAAAATAGAAACCCTATTTCAGAGGCTATTTGGCTGAGTTCTGTTGATCAGTTGAGTAGATGTCTATCACAAATGATTAGATTAGACAAAAGAAGACTCCAGAAAATAATGATCAACTATTTTTCTGCAGGTAAAAGGGAGATATAGAATCAGCCCAGTGGAATCTCAGAATCCTACTGATTTAAGGTAAGATCATAAAAAAATGTTTCAGAAGCTATATTTTAATGTTGCTGTCATTCTGAAAACCTGCAGGAGCTGTAGACTTTGTGTCCATACTGAGTGACATTATGTTGCTAGCCATAGGCCAGAATGTTTAGTAAGGTGTTTAAAAATGGCAATTAATTTTAAAACTGCAACATGTCCTAAGTGTAATCAGTCTTAAGAAATGCCAATAAAAAAATATGTAATAATAATTCTGCTAGTGCAGTTATAACTGAATGAGCTGAGCCCCAGCTTAACTTTACCACAAGGCATCCCCACAGCATATGTACGTAACCTGTTTCTCCATGAGTATTCTTGCAGTAATATGAAGTGCCTTGACCCCTTTTCTTTAGCTACACTAGTTAGGGTTAAAACTGGTATATCCCCTTGCAGCTTGTCCTTGCTAGGAAAGGGACAAAGTTATAAAAATTATGTTGAGTGATAACATTCTCCAACTCATCCTGTCGGAGGTGGGGAGTGAAGCATCTTCTCCCTTTTTATTTTTAGCACTTCCTAAGACAACAGTGTTTAAAACTTCTGCAAATCTGTAAGGTATGGATAGTGTTGTAGGAGGTAATATTCTGTATCATAAAAATGTCCCTGCCTACTCGGCCAGTGGAAATTCCTAGACCATGTTCTAAGTTTCATAATCATAAGTATTACTACTAGAACATGACCCCCCCCCCCAATTTATCTTTCCACTGTAGTAAAAGGAATGTGTTATATGTAATGTTTTCCAAAAACCCCAGTCTCCCCATTTACTAGAAATATTTAATATTATGTGGGATATCACTGGTCATTAAGCATTCCACAGGATATTAATGATTAGGTATGGTAGGCTATCCACACAAGCATGCCAATTTACATGTTATAAGGCCTAGCCAAGAACAGGAATTTTGAGAGTATGAACAGTTTGATGGCAAGAAAAAGATCAAAGCTGGAATCATTCGAGTCTCTGATACTTGGCACAGAGTGTCAAGGTAATGTTGGACAAAAGCCTAAGGAAGCTGAAAAACAAAGTGTACAAAACAGCAGAAGCTTAGATGGTTCAACCAGCTCCCGGGGTCAGTACTGTGAATCAGCACCCCCCCCTCTGTTCTTCAAATGAAGGGCAGAAATGGCCAGATGCATAACATGCCTCCCCCCCACCCTGCACTAATTTCTTTTAAAATGTAGTAAACTGTTTGCTATAGTTTGTACCTTGTATACATGGAGCACTACAACACTTGCTTTAGTTAAAAATAAATCTCATTTTTAAACTGCAGCAAACTGCTTGCTACAGTTTACATCCTGCCTGCACATCACTAAGGTTTTAGTTAAAATAAAAAAAAAAATACTTTTATACTGTCGCAAATGGCAGACCACACATGGAGCGCTTCTGCATTCAGATTTGACTGCAAATGCAATTCCAGCTTTTAAAAGCTGGTATGGCATTAATGAAAGATCAGGACCATCTCATCCAGGAGCGGCCTTAGGTTAACTGGTGCCCTAGGCAAAAGGGCTCCATACCACCCCACCACCACACCACCTGTTGCCCCCATCCTGGTCTACCTGCACCAAATAAATACTGGAAAAGTGCCCCTGCTAGATTGGTGCCTTAGGCGGCCGCCTAGTTGGCCTATGCCTAATGCCAGCTATGATCTCATCTCACCCCCCCCCACCCAACAGTTTGCACTTGGGACAGTAGCCCTCTTGCCAGCCTTGGCTACTCTACTTTAGAACAGTGACATGATCAGTATTTTGCCATGGGCAGTGAAGGCAGCGCAGGTGAGGAAGCTAGAGGTGATGGAGATGAACTGCCCAAGATTTGCAGTAGATTTGCAGTAGAATTCACACACTGAGACAGACAAAGAAATACTGACATCAGTGCTGAAGGCTGAGTCCAGTTACAGAGAAGGTCAAAGAGGACAAATTACAAAGGTATGGCACATGTGCAGGAAAACAGACATGAGAAACCATGAGAATCCTCCCCCCAAAACACACATACATATCCATCATAGCAATGTTTTATTTAGATATGTAAGGTTTTATTTGCCAAGATAAACTATAAAAGGGACATAGGACAACCCTGACAAGTTTCATGGAAATAGGACAACCCTGACAAGTTTCATGGATCACAGCCAGAAGCATGGAGTGCCAGCAGGTTTTGATAGCTTGGGCCATATCTATAGTGCATAGCATATTATATTTAGAGCTGCAGTGGTGGTGCTGCGGTAGCATTGTCGCCTCACAGTAAGACACTGTCCGGTTCGATTCTCAGCTAGAACATCTTCTGCGTGGAGACATGTGTGAATGGGCGTACCTTCGTTGAAGGTTGTGCATCAGGGATGGCAACTCGGCATGTAAAAATCTATCTGCCAGTCATTAGCGGACCGGAGTTCCGCTGTGGCGACCCCTAACCGGGAAAAGCCGAAAGACACACAACAACATAGCATATTATATTTAAAATCTGAGTACGACATTTAAGTTCAGCATTCCCTTCATAAATAAACAAAGCAGAACAAACATGCAAGTCCAGCATTTGTGCTTACTTCTTTCTTTCTCAGTCAGAGTACAAGTATTTAGGTTTCTAAAACCCATGAATTGACTATTCTAGAAACACACAACAAAATGTCTGTGAATGTTGTTTTACAGGCCCTTTCCAGCTCTCTGGCTGTCATGAGTACCACATCTCTATCTATACAATTCAGAAAACACACAATAAAATGTCTGTGAATGTTGTTTTACAGGCCCTTTCCAGCTCTCTGGCTGTCGTGAGTACCACATCTCCATCTATATAATTCAGAAAACACACAATAAAATGTCTGCAAAGGTTGTTTTACAGGCCTTTTCCTGCTCTCTGGCTGTTGTGAGTACCACATCTCTATCTATACAATTCAAAAAACACACAATAAAAAGTCTGTGAAGGTTACTGTTAATTCCGGAGTTGATTTTGGGTGCCCTATCTAATCACCACAGGATCCGATCTTTGTAGGAATTTCTGCAGCTCATTTTCAATGAACTTTAGTGGTACTCCTCCTCCTTTTCCTTCAGGTGTACCAGTTATATGGAAGTTGTTTTTCCTTGATGTCTTTTCCAGATTGTAAGTCTGTAATTCCAGTCTCGTATTTAATGTCTGCAGGCTGACTGACTGACAGCAATGAAGCAGAAGTTCTGCTTTTTGCTTCTGTAGCACTACTACTACTACTTCAGTCCTCTAGTCTGTCTGCTCCAGTTTTTCTGAGTTATCTTCTCTAATATCCTGAGAAATTTGGTGTATATAGCATATATATGGAAGGTTGTAGTGCAGCCTGCTCATTGTTGTTTTCTGCAGCAGTTTTCCTTGTCTTAGATTTTGGTTTCTTCTGTTTTCTTCTGTACTAGTCCATTTAATGTCTTCCTGAAAATGCACACCTCCACAAATCTGAGAATCCATTGGTGTCCAGCTCATAAAGTTATCCTAAACCACTTCACTTGTTCTGAGAGTTGCCTCCAGAGGAAGAAATTGGCTGATCAGGTTTACAATAGGAATGAATGAGCTGGAGGCTCCAAGCCAAGTTTGGTGGTGGGTAATACTTGACCATGGGGGCATGTATGAGCTGAGATTTCCCAGGTAAATGGAACCATTGAGCAAAGCCCTGGGAAAGGATAAAAATGTTAAATGAAACATAAATTAATTTCTTCCACTTTATATTACAGTATTCATCATCTATGATATGAGTTGCAGTCTGTGTATTTATTTCATATATCAAAATGTGGCTCTCTTTCTTAATGTGTTATACAAATATAACATTATCGTGTGCTATAAAAATGTAATATTTGTCAGTTCACTTTATTATGTAATTGTAAGTTTGCAAAGTTTCATTTCACTGTTTTGTTTACTCGTTTGTATAGAATTTCTAGAAATATTAAATTATATCAAATATTTCAGGCACGTAATAACATGCTTTTGAATTTCATGCATGCTCACAATTTTAATTTGTCTTTGCTAGGCACAGACTCTTAATTTTTCTTGCATGCCTTAACAATGAACTCTATATTTTCTTTTCACTTGTGGATTAGACAAAACTTTCATGCCATCTGTGTGTGTGGTTAGTGACCTGTTAAAATGGAGTATGTGGCATTCTAAGTGGTATTACCCCATTCAACAGAAAATCCATTTAAGTGTTCTGATTTAAGAAGCAAATATAAGAGCAGTGTCCTGTGCTGGAAAGGATCTTTTGGATCACCTGAAGTATTGTTAGATTTCATGGACACTAGTTAGTACGATGGTTTGTGTCTACATGATATACTTTCTGACTGTATTTCACATACTTATTTTTTCATTTGATGTCTTATTTTTTTTTTATACTTGCATATGGGGATATCTTTTTATCAGTGAAATGACTCATTGTTATGTTATGTGAAAAATGAAGCAGTGGGAATTAATTTGCATTTAAATCACTATGATTTTCTTTCATAATTAGTTATTTCCTACCTGTAATTTCTATGAATAAATAAGATGGTATTGATTGTTTCAGAGTTTCTTATGCAGAGTTTTTCTGCAGTGATAGTAACTCCAGAAAAATGGAATATATGACTGAGTGTAAATCCCTACTGTTTATACTTTGTTCTAATGATCCTACTTACTAGAGATTACATTATTTATATCCTGTACATTATTTAACTCTGTCCAAGTTTATGACTAAACAGCCTTCCTGAGAGGTTAAGTCCATTTCTCAGTGGAATACACATAACATTTCTTTACAGATGTAAATATAGCTTCATTTTCTAATAATCAGAAATTCACTAAGAATTGGCAGATGATTATGTAAAGGATTTAGGGACAGTGTTGATGTACAAACACTGATCAGTGTTAATGAAACTTCAGCTTATCTGGAAATGTAGTTATGCTAAGTGTGAGAAGCAAGAGCTGATTTGTGATTTAGTGGGTCTCTAGCTACTAAGCATTAGCAGTTTGCAACTCACTGTAAGATCTGTATGCTCAGTGCCTCTGATAGGCCCAAGGCCTAATGCACAAAATCTTTCAGATAATGCTGAACAATAGATCAGGTTATCATGTGCCTGAGAATTGCATAATGAAGTTTCCAGCACATCACAACACACACACACACACACACACACACACACACACACACACACACACACACACACACACACACACACACACACACTCTTACTTCAACCCAGCTCCCCTGACTCATGAGTTTTTTTTTTACTCTGGCTGTACCTCTGTTCCTATCCCTATCCCTGTACATTATGTTATTAAAACCTGTCCCCTAACAGCACCACTAAACAAGACAGAAAGACACAGAACACACACAACATAAAATGGTCACAGTGCTGAATCTATCCCATTAACTAACCCTTACTCAAACCCTAAAGCACAAACACTTGCACATGCAAAACAACAACTGTAAAGCAGTATCACACATATTCACAACCAACAGTTTTTCATTCAAACATGAATTTTCCTGCACACTCCTACTTACTTATAATTCAGTCATAAGTGATTCACAAAAACACACATTCACTAATTTCTCCATTGTCACTTTTATGTACTCCTAAAACCTTTTTCAACCAAAGAAGTATTCTTTCTTTTGATTTATACCCATATATATATATATATATATATATATATATATATATATGTGTGTGTGTGTGTGTGTGTGTCTGTCTGTCTGGCGGTGGTTGATTTCCTTTAATGAACCAGTAAAAGAGATAAACAGGTAAATGTTGACCACCAGAATCTGTTAATAGACTTATCTAAGTCCTAATTTCTTGTTACTAAGCAGTATCTGAAAATGGATCCATTACCTAGTGGATTCCAGAAGAAGTAATAAGTAACAAAAGGAAGGTTATCCAGGGAGCATCCTTGTGAGGAAAAGGAGCTAATACCCTTTAAAGGTGAGGCTAGAGAAATGGATTTCCGGTAATCCCTGCCCATGAGGAACTGCATAAAGAAGGAAGTTGAAGCTATCCTTGCATGTGAAGAAGTATAAGAAAAAGCACGCATAAATGTATCTCTGTCATGCGGAGGTGTCTGTGAGTAGTTTTCATTTGTATTAGCCAGCTCTTTTGTGATAGGGAAACTGCCCTGTTTGTAAAGAAACACTGTAAATGTCCTAAGCAGTGTAAAACCTGCACAGTAGAGATATTTACCAGAGAAATAGTTTGCAGACTGAACTTCATATGTGAACTACAATTTTTCCTTTTTTGTTGAACTTGAACAAGTATGAATTTTGGACTGGAAAGCTGGTTAAGATAAAAATATATTTATGTAAAATACTAGACAAACTGTCCCAGAGCTGTAAGTTATCTAGCCATAAGTAAAAATCTTCACTTGTTTACACATATATGTGTGTTTACCTCCATTTTCAAAGAGGACCATGTCTGGAAATCCTGGGGTGAGGTTATGGCTATCTTCCATTTGTTCAGAGTAGTCTTGAAAGCAACTGTGGTGGTACTTTGCTTGACCTGATTTGGCAGTTTATTCCATAGGCTGATACTGTGGGTAACTAAATAGTCTTTCCACTATGTCTTGTTTATTTGTTGATGTAGGTTAAGTTCCTTTGTGCAGGTGTTCAAACAGCCACTGGCAATCTACAGGTAATACAGGTCAGATAGGATGATTATGACTCAGAAAAGGGGGCATTAGTCCAAGTGGACATTTGATTTTCTGTGTTAGAAATGAATGGGGCATTGCATTCAATAACAGATCTGATAAAGGAGAAGTGCAGTGACATGATAAGCTCTTTGGATTTACAGGAAATAAGTTTTGAGATTAATTGGGCCGAAAGAAGGAATTTCTGACTACTGTAGTGTCATGATAGCAAAAATAAGTGAGTTGTCCACATATGTACCCAGGTCTCAGTGATGTCATATTCTTTTATTTGTTTTTTTTTTCAGCACCATTTCAGGATCACAGGGAGCTAGAGCCTAATGTATGTATCAGAAAAAGACTGACTAAATGAGTACTGATTCGTTTTTAATCATATCAGAAGGCCTTTTCTGATGTAAATAATATACCCTCACAACCATTTACATTAATATTGTCACAACCATTTACATTACTATAACTGAAATACGTTAGCCTTCATTTCTTTATTTGATATGCTATTTCATCTTATCTTCACCGCCAAAACCTCTGAATCATACTAGAGCTATTTGTTTTCCATAGCTTGATGTTTAGCTCCTAAAAGATTTGTAACTATCTTATTGAAACCTTTTAAAAGCATCTTCTTAAGTGAAATCATCAGAGCTGCTTTCTTACCCTTTAACATCTTACCCATCCTTGTTTTTTTGTGAAGGACCAAATATAAATGCTTTCACATTTCTCCTTCAATTTTTTATTTTTTTTGTATTTTAACATGTGCAGTATCCCATGCAAAAATCTTTATTTGGGAGAGTTGTACCATTTTATGTAATGACATCCAAAGACAATAGATGTTGCATATTCAAATAACTGTGTGTCAGGTAAACAAGATGTAGTTATCCATAGTAAACCCGTGGTGTTCGCCCCCCTGAAATTTACCCTGGACTTTAGTTTTTTATTTAATTGTACTTATTTATTTTTTACAGTTTTACTGACATGATGATGATAATTGCTTGAAGGAAAACGAACAACTGAAAAACACTCAAAAGCTAACTTGAAGATTTGTTTTGCTTGTTCTAAAATGTGAAACTTTTTTTCTTAAATGTGTCACTTCCCAACAAAGCTGTAAGAAACACCTTCCCAGTGTATGCTTTATCCATTTCACTGCTCTTATCAAAATTGTTTTAACAAAATATGATCAGAAGAAGCTTTCCAGTTGTGCAATGCAAATGTTTCTTTTTAAATTTCAGGAAAAAAACATTCTGTAATGATTTTCAACTCCCTGCCATAAAAGTAAAAAGATAACATTGATAATGAAATTATGCAGAATAAAAATATGTAACCAGCCCTTTTTTCTTCCTGCATCATTATAAACATTCCCAGAGACCTGTTAGTAGGTATAACTGTCAAAATCAATGGCTGATACAATCACCTTTCATATATACAAAAGTAGAGTTCAATCCTACTCTGCTAATATTTCCATTTTCTTTTTTTCATTTCCATTAAAAAAGCTTTCTATTATTTTTATATATTTGTGACATTTTTCATAAGCTGAATTTTGTGAAACTTTCCCAATTTTATTTTTGTGAAATTCTGAAATATCGAATTTCAGAATCCCGAGATTATAAAGTTGAAAGCTCAAAACTCCGAAACCCCAAAAGTGCAAATTTCAAATTTCCGAAGTCCGAAAATGTTGAATTAGCGCTTCTGGTGTTGCGCTGTGCGAATGGATAGCTGGAGAGTCAGGTAAGTATTTATGTTTAAGGGTTTTGTTTAGGGACTTTAGTGTGTGTCAGTGTGTTTTGTTATTGTAATTTGTGTTTACAAGGGGAATGTAGCTTGTATGGTGGTGTTTTCATGTGCTTGTCTGTGTAGTGCGAACTTGAAGTTAGTATATTTAAGTAGGTGGGGGGTGAGGGGGTGCAGCCCCCCCCATATGGGTGGTGCCGGGGGCTTGCCCCCCTGATTGTATGTAGTGTAGGTTTCTGTGTGGGGGGAAGGTGTGTGCATGTGTTTGTGTGTGGTTAGTGTAGGAATCGTGAATTTGAAATTCGCGCTTCTGGGGTTTTGGCTTTATGATCTCAAGATTCTGAAATTCGATATTTCAGGATTTTGATATTATAAAGTTAACCCATATATACATATTATATACATACACACACACACACACACATATATATATATATATATATATATATATATATATATACACACACACACACACACACATATCTATCTATCTATATATATATATATATATATATATATATATATATATATACACACACACACACACACACACACACACACACACACACACACACAAATAATTTTTACTGTCCCTTTTGATATGTCTTAATCTCTCCCTAGTATCAGCATCTAGTATTTATTTATTTAATAATAGTTTAACACAATCAGCTTATGTGACCCTGTTCCCATCCCCACATTGAAAGTGCATTTTCTTGTCAATTGCGAGGACACTTGCCTGTATCACTTCAGTTTTTATAACTTTAGCAGGTGAATTATTTGGTATGCCTTCACTCCAATGAAGCTAGATTCGTCAAGCAGGTTTTGTTTTATTTCTTTTCATTGTGTTTTTTTTGAGACCACATGCACTGATGTTGTACAAGACATTGTTGAACTGCAGGTTTTTTTTTCACTTTTCCCCACTGTTGAGCAACAATAGAATTGTTATATATCAGACATGGGGTAGTCTAAGTACCCCACATGAGGGATACAGGGGGCTTGCCACTTGCAAGAGACAAAATCATGTCTTTGGGCACTTTCAAATTCAACTTTTTTGATGTAGGAAAATCAATGGCATGTGACCCTTTTTAGATGACTAGACCAAATAGAAAGAAATGAAATGATTATTTGTTTAGATTTTCACATAATTTATTACATTTCCCCCATAGTTTCCATCTTTTGTTTTACTGCACATTTCTATTCTTCAAAACCCCAGAGTCCATCATTACTGGTATTGACTGACTCATTATCAGACTTCATTTAAACCATATTGTGATATTGTTAATGCCTGATTCTCTTTTCTGTAAAAATTGTACTTGGTCTCTTGCTTAATGGTTAAGATGATGAAATGGTAGTCATTCACACAACTGGCCTGTTTTATTGTAAATGTAATTATCCAATGTGTTTCATGTGACAAAGACTGAGCACTGGTCGAAGCTAATCCTGTTAATGCCTGCAGGTTAGAAAGCACTATCTATCATGTTAGAGGTATTATTTTTCATAGAATTTCCTGTGGTCAAGCATTTCATTTTTCCTGAGCTGCATCAGTCTTGGATTTAGAATAGCTGCACAGGCCATTGTGTGATGTATGCATGACATATATGATGTCAGGATACATAAAATATAACTGTTTGCAGTTAAATTTGACTTTAGACAAAACCCGACAAATTGCAGTATCCATGGAAAACAATGAAATGTGTGCTATGGAACTGTACTAAGAAGTGAGCGAGTGTACTGTTAACAAGGTAGAACGTAAGCCTGTACAAAGATCATCATATTTTCACTACAGCATAGTTTTGCACTATAAGATCAACCATATTGGCAGGATGTCTAAACAGCAGGTAGATAAATGCAAAAGAATGCACTTAATAATGTTGAGTTTTATAAGGGAGCAAGTAAAGAAATTATGCTTGAGCTTCAATTTGTGGTGGGTCCGGTATGAATAATTGTGTATCACTTAACTGACACACGATTATTCAAACCTGAAATATCTGAAAGCTTGGAAGGTCACCAGTCAAAACAGCAACATTCCCAAGGTCAGAGAATGCACAGCATTTCCTGTTTTTTTTTTTCTTGCAGGGAACAAGCCCCACATCCCCATATGTACCAAGTCTAAGACTGCATAAATGTGGAGAAATTGAGAAAATGCTGCAGTCAATTTCTTCCTTTTCTTCAAGTCTAGCTGCCATGCAAGGATATCAGTGATCTTTTACATTCAACTTTCTGGCATCATCATCTCTCCAGTGGCTCCCATTTGCAGCTTATAATAAGTGTGAGATGCAAGGAATGCAGTATCTTGAAATATATGATGATGTAGTAAAAGCCACAGAAACATGTTTTTTTACTCTGGAGATATCTTTGATTGATACTATTGGAACTAGGTAATGGATGAGGGGTATCCATTATTTCTGTGAATGATTTTAAGAAACTGTTTCTACATATTCATAGGATCAAAGGATCATTGGATATTACTAGGTCATTCACCTGGAGGTCAGTTCAAGCCTAGACATTTCATCCCAATGTTAGTTAATACCAAAGATTGCAGTTAGTAATAACTGCCCATGTCCAGGAGGGCTGTGGGTGCTATTCCTCATAAGAAGTTACTGTCCCCATCCACTCGTCCAGGTTCCTTCTGAACAGTGTCATATAGATGCTCTGTTTCACATGAATAAGTAGCCTGTTCCAAAGACATAGCATTTGCTGGGAGATAAATCTGTCCCTCCAGCATGTCCTATTAAAGTTGCAGGCCATATTTAGGTCCCTGGAATGGGTGGCCTTAGTCCAGTTTGATTTACAAATGTGCAGCAAATTCATTAGGTTTGGGTCTGAGATTGCTCTGTAAGCCAAACATAAGTCTCATCCTAAGAAGTCTATATGATAAAGAGTAAAGTAACAAGAACTTTAGTCAGTCTGTGTACAGCAAGTGCTGGAGTCCCTTGATCTTCTTTGTTAAAAACCTCTGAGGTCTCTCCAATTGCTCCAGGTGCTTTTTACGTTACATGCTAAACAGGGAATTATACTCAGTTATGGGCCAGATTAGTGCCGAGTATAGAGGATTTATAACCTCTTTTGCTCTCGAGATGATGCCTTTACTAATCAAGTGTGCTACATAGAAAGCCTTCCTTAGTACAGTAGACACATGGTGGTCAAAGTTAAGGTCATTGTCAACTTGTGAACCCAAGTCCCTTACCACTTCATTGGTACTTAGCGTATTGTTGATTTGATAGTCTGAAGGGACATTGTTGAACTGTCCATTAGTTGAAGTGAAGATTCTCTTTCAGCCTACATCCATTAATATTATAAAACAGAAAGCCTAGTTTATAGTTGTAATTACATTCAAAGGAAACACATAATTGCTGGAATGTGTGTGTGTGTGTGTGTGTGTGTGTGTGTGTGTGTGTGTGTGTGTGTGTGTGTGTGTGAGAGAGATAAAGCAGGAGTGCCAACATCTGGTAGTGAATGAAGCTGACATCTGGGAACAAGCATGAGATGTGCTTATTACCTCAACAAGTTTTTCTTTGGTTCTCAAAACTGGTGTAGAACAACCAGAAGGGACTATTTTGTAGTGTTACGGAAGAGTGTAAACAAGTCCTGTTCATTTGTCAGGATTACCAGGTATCATACAAGAATCTGTTGCATCAATTCAAAATGCTCAGCATTAAAGACAAAATTGAAAAGTCCAACAACTAATAATACTTATATTTGTAACCTTAAAGACTTTAAAGAAGCCAACTTTGAAAATTCCACAGATCCTTCATAGTTTTGAAAAGTGCATGACACAGTGCTTCTAAAACCAATGGCTACAATTTCCAGTATTATTCCAAAAATGACTTACATGAAATGTAAAATTTAAACCAGCATTTAAAATTTACTCCATAAACAAAGACAGAAACATAAACTGCTTTCCAGATGTGTGTCTAACCAATCTCTCATTGTAGCCGAAAGATGAATAATCTGTCCATCAGAGGAAGATGGATGACTGACCACCAGTTGTAGGTGGAAGAATAACCATATAACCAACCATTGATGAATGGCTAAGTGACCAAAACTATCACCACATCCACAAACGGGAAGATGACCAAGATGTCACAGACTGATGTTTAACCAGCATGAACACACACAGGCTTACTAAACTGATAATCATGACAGGTGGCCACTGAAGAATGTCTAGATTTCCACTGCCTAAAATAATGACTTGAAGCTGTATAACTTACATTACAGCTACCATACCTTGAAAACTGAACTCTCTCCAGATGTTTTGCCAGGTAGACCTAAACAATCCACAGACTCAAGTCTTTGGTATTGTCTTAATTGCCTGATGCTAATTAAAAGTTTGACTGAGCTGCAGAGACCTCGCCCTGAAGAGATGAAATGTTTTTGTTATATTTTGAATGTTATAGGGATGAAGAAGATTATAGCAGTCTGAAGAAAGCTAATGCCATTTCAAGGTATTGTTTTAAAGTATTATTAACAAACATTGACTAAGCAATATGTTTAACTATATAGTGGTAGCATAAGTAATGTTTATTATGAACACAGCGAATTGAATCTTTTGCTATATGACTATTGCATACATGAATTGCTTACTGAGAATAATGCCATAGTTATTACAACTGCTTATATGCATGCATCCAGAGTATAATATTTATATGCCTAAATATTTGGATATTTGTTGAAGGCAAGACCTGTCTCTTTAACTGTATTAATTTCTTTGTAGAAATAACTAAGTCAGTGGATAGCAGTTATGGAGTACTTGGAGCATATCTGGACCTGGCTAAGGCCTTTTAAACACTCCCCCATGTCAGCATTCTTTTCAGACTTGTAGATCTAAATATAAATCATTATGTTATGCAGTGGGTAGCTTGCTGGTTGTCTGACAGAACCTATGTGGTTAGAGACACAGGTGCTATTTGTGAAATCAAAGACATTACACGTGGTATACCACAGGGCTCAGTGCTGATCCCCTTCTGTTTGGCATCTATTTTCTAAACCTTCATGGCTATGGTTATCTAAGTTTGCAGATGACTGTAAATTGGATGTTATTTGATTTTCCACTGACTTACAATTGCTCCAATGTGGGTTAGACCATGTTAACAGCTGGTGCAGGGACAGTGGTATCAAGTTAAATGTGAATAAATGTAGCATAGTTGATTTGGGTAAACAAAAAAATTTTGTGTACCATAGAAGTGGCACATCACTCCAATCAGACACCATGGTAAGGGATCTAGGCACCTTTGTTGATAATTCCTTATTGTTTGACCCTCATGTCTCCACAGTAGTTTGGCAAGCCTTCCCATATGGCTCATCCATTTTCCAAAGACTTTTACACTAGATCCAAAAAGTCTTAATTCCTTTTTACTGATATCTCATCAGACGCATATCATCACTTTTTAGCATGGATCTCTCTAAACATATCATTGAACTTAAGAGACCTCAGAGATTCATAATTTAGAAGATCAGTGGCCTCAAAAATGTTAGTTATCAGGACACATGGGTTGCCGTCTTTCTGTACTTGAATATCTTTTAGACTTTTCTGTGGACATCTGTATTCAGACTTTTGAGCCATGAATAATCCAGCCTTGTTTGACCTCCTATTCTTTCACAGAACAAATGGTACCTGAAATATCTAGTTAAAGGAACTAAACATGTATTAACAAATAAATAAGACATGATGTCCTTGTATTCTAATGTTGTAGTATTCTTTACATGGAGGAATCCTCCACCAAAGGTGACCCGATGTCCAAATGATATACAAGAGCTTTAAAGTACTGCTAGTATGTGAGATGTCACACAAATGGCTTAGGACAATGTAGGCCAAAAAAGTGATCTCTGCTACAGACTGAATGCCATCTTTGATCATAGGATCTGTTCACCCGAGTCATTTGCTGCTGGTCCAGTTTTCAGATAAGTGTCCCGTTGTTTTTTTTTTTTCATTTTTCTCTTGATACTTTTTCTGTTGTGAGGGTTTGATGTCATCCATGAAAGGCAAGTGCCAATGTGGGAGACAGATTCCACACAAAGATAGTCACAACCCGTGTAATTCCACACAAAGATCATCACAACCTGTGTCTCTTTGTTTTGGGCCTATGCATGACCACAAATCCTGCTCTATTTACCAGACCTTTATACATAAGACCCTATGTAGCCATCTTTCATACCTTAAAATTTACTTAGAAAATCAGTGATTGAAGTGTTTAGCTAGGGACGTTATGGAGGGTACATCTGGGACTTCTGTCAAGCCTGTGTTGAAGAGGAAGGCCAAGAAGCCAGGACCAGAATCTTCAGCTTCGCCTCCTACCTCTGATGTATCTCCTGAGGTTGATGAAGACTTGAAGATCTGTCAGGAGGTCAGCTCAGGTTCTTTGGTGGTTACCTCATTGGACGCTGTCAAGGAATCAGCTTTAGGCACATCCTCAGAGGCAATGCAGATGCCCACATCAGACAGTCAGGAGGAACCAAGGCTCATTATTTCAGAAGGTCCTAGGGGTATCCTTCAAATTCTGGTTAGGGAGGATATTCTGACTAATATTATTGAGTGCAGGTCTATGTCAGGTCCCTCGACTTTCCACCAGGCAGATGTGTGGTTAAAAAAGAAGCAAAAAAAAAAAAACAAGCACATTTCTGCACATAAGACTTCACAATCCAACTGGGAAACTTTTTCTCAGGGCTTGTTTAATGCAGTCATGGCTCTTAAGCCTCCTTTAGCTGATCCTGTTTCTCCCTTAACTACTTCCCCACTCAAGAGAGTTAGGATACTGGAATCTTCTGAGGAAGAGGGTTCTACGGAAGATGAATCCTTGGCCTACTCCACTCAAATTCCACCCCCCCTTGAATATGCTTACTGTGAGGAAGAACAGAATAAAACCCAGAATATGCAGCCAAATAGACTGTAAAGTAAAAAACAATATAATTCCAGTAAAAAAAACAATAGTCTGACTGTCACACAAATAAATTTTATTCACAACACACTGCAGAGCTTTCAAGTCAAACAATTCTTTTTGAATGCAGAACAGTTACATCAATTAACTCAGTACTTAAATAGATTTTGAAATATAAACCAGTCTATCAGAGAGCAGCAGTATCATATAACATCACACATTCTTAACCCTTAAAGTTTCTATTGAAATACACACACACACACACACACACACACACACACACACACACACACACACACACACACCTAAAGACCTAAAGTATAAAACACTCACTACAATTCCAGTCTCACATAGACCTACCACGACAGCAAACCAAACACATAAACACACAAAAACATACTCGGAGGCTCTAAATAAAAATCTGCCTAAGCAGCAGAAACCTCCAAATCAGACAACCAAGCAACCGCTACCCCAAAACAAAACATGTGCAACACATAGCTCACAAAGCCAGTGTGCCGAACAGTCACAGCCCTTATGGCTAAACAACACACCTGATACACTTGTAATAGGTGACTCTATCGTCAGGCACACTGACGTCCCGCTCATCAGGCTGAACAAGGAGAAGGTCACGGTGGGCTGCCTGTCGGGCGCTAGGATCCGCCACATAACACAAGCAATCAGGTCACTCCAAGGCAAGTACAAATATGACTCCATCATTGTCCATGCTGGTGTGAATGACCTGAGACGTACCTCCCTGGACTACATGAAAAAAAGACATAGAAGAGCTCTCTGAGCATGTAGCCCAGGCCGGTATGACCCTGACCTTGAGTAGCATCTTACCCTCACCAAGAATGTTGCCACAATATGAAGACAAGATGATCAATTTCAACAATTGGCTTAAGTATTGGTGTAATTCAAAGGGGATCCAGTGCCTGTCAGCTTGGGATGACATGCTCGATAAGCCACGATGCTTCGCTTGGGACGGCTTGCACCTGCCACCCCTGGGCTTTTGGATATTGGCAAAGGCTCTTGCTACCACCATAGTGCCTTTTTTAGGCAAGGCTCAAAAGACAAACCCACCTTCATAGGTATCACAAGGGATAAGAAACTAAGAGTAATGCTACTCAACGCCAGAAGTCTAAACCTCAAGATGCACGCACTCAAAACTCTCCTTAGCATAGAGAACATCAATATCTGTGCAGTAACAGAAACCTCTGGTTCAAGGCTCCCGAGAGCACCCCAGCACTACCAGGTTATACCTCGTACCATGCTTTTCGGCCCCAAAACTTGGACCGAACCACAAAAGGAGGGGGAGTATCAATATTCGTCAAAGATACCCACACCTCCAGGTTGGTGGCACAGCACGAAGCATCAGAGACTATCCATGTGCAACTAACAGTGGGTAAAACTGCCTTCCAGTTTATAGCCTGCTACAGACCACCCTCCCAAACCCAGAAACCCCACTCGGCCTTCCTGAGAACACTGGAAAATATGAAGGTCTCTCCAAACACCATTATATTGGGCGACTTCAGCTACCCAAACATAGACTGGGAGCATTACTCTAGCTCCAACACCCTAGCCCAAAGGTTCCTAGAATTTATAAACTCAAATGCTATGGAACAACTTGTTACCACTCCCACAAGAGGGGAAAACATTCTGGACCTGATCATCACCAACATGGGGACTTTATGCTCCAGACCAGAAGTGTATCCCTCACTGGTAAGATCAGACCATAAACTAATCTCACTGGATATTCACATCCCGATCCCACCCCCTGCCCAGAAAACCCCAGTGAAAAACTTCACTAAAGCAAATTTCACACTCCACAAAACTGAGGTGGAATCCTTCAAAGCCCCTGGGCCTGTGGAAAATACGGCCCAGACCGCAGAATCCTTTATAAACACATTCTGTGAACACCTTCAGAAATTAATGGATCATGCAATCCCAAATAAAACCAAGACCCAATCCTCCAAAGGCAGACATCCTGTCTGGTGGACCCCAGCCATAAACAAACTATACAATAGAAGGAGGAAGCTACTACTATTAGCAAAAAACTACGGGCACTCATAAAATCATCTAAGGCCAGCTTCGAGAGAAAAATTGCACAGGACACTAAGGATAATCATAAGGCTTTCTTTAGTTATGTTAGTAACCTGGGTGGGAATTCCCAGATATACTCAGAATTAGTCCAAAATGACAAAAAATACACCGAACCCACAGACATTGCCAACAATGCTAGCTGACAGGTTCAGCGCAAACTTCTCCCCCCCCCCCCACCAAAAGGGCAAATATCTATCCCAGCTATCCCAGCAGAGTGCTGCCCCCCTGACATCTCAGATGCTCAGGTAAGAGCCACCCTCTCCAAAGCAAAAAACACAGCATCAATGGGAGCAGATAGTGTCCCGGGCTGCGTCCTACATGAACTCCAAGAAGAGCTAAACCCAAACATAAAACTACTGTTCAATCTCAGCCTTACTCAGGATATGTACCCAAAGAGTGGCGTACAGCAACAATGGTCCCTCTCAACAAAGGTGGTGCCTCAACAGATCCTGGAAACTATCACCCCATAAGCCTGACTAGCTTGGTCTGCAAAGCTATGGAAAGGATCATCATGGACCTCATAAATAAAGATATTGGGGACCTACAGACACTGGATCCTACCCAGTTCGGCTTTATTAAGGGCAGATCCTGCCTCTTAAACCTGGTCAATTTCTTTGGAACAGTCACCAAGGCCATTGACAAGGGGAAGGTGGTCCACACAGCCTACCTGGACCTCGCAAAAGCCTTCGATACAATACCCCACTTGGGCATTATAGATAAGCTCACCAGCTCAAATATAAACCCCTATGTCACTAGATGGGTTGCAAACTGGCTCAAGGACAGAACCCACATGGTTAGAATTGCTGGAGCCATGTCAGACTCCAAACCAGTTACAAGTGGCATCCCACAAGGCTCAGTCCTGGGACCTCTCTTGTTTGGTATATATTTCTTGGAGGTACAGGCCAACACGGAAGGACTGTGGCTGATCAAGTTCACAGATGACTGCAAACTGGGCGCCATAATTGACTCTCCAGCCGACACAAGCATCCTCCAAAAGGGCCTCATAGAAACAGACAACTGGTGCCAGAGCCATGGCCTCAAGCTAAATGCCAAAAAGTGTGTAGTCATCCCCTTTGGCAAACACAAAGTGCCCACAAATTACCACATAGGTGGTAATCCATTAAGTACAGAAGAAGTAATTAGGGACCTGGAGACCCAAGTTGATAGCAAGCACTCATTTGACAACCGCGTGGCCAAAGTGGTTAGAAAAACATTTTATATAGCCCACCTAATCATGAAGGGATTCACATCTAGATCAGGGGAGGTCATCATGCTTCTTTACTCATCCCTCATCAGGCCCATAATTGAGTACAATGCCCCTTTTCGGATGTACCTAACCAGACACCTGCAGCAACTGGAAAGACACCAAAAGTACCTCACCAAGAGGATCAAAGGGCTCAAACAGATGCCATATGCTACTCGGTTAAAGAAACTCCAGCTCTACTCAGTGGCATACCGCCTGCTCAGAGGTGATCTGTGCCTGACGTATAAAGCCATGTCCAACCTGGAATTAATGGACATGCTGCACATCAGAAAATCCAAATCCCATTGAGCCACGTGCTTGAGAGACTTGAACCTCAGCACTGAAATAAATAGGACATGCTGGAGGGACAGATTCATAACCCAGAGGCTCCCTTCACTCTAGAATAAAATCCCAGTCCAGGTTAGGCAGAGTCCCTCATTGACTCTCTTCAAGAGGAATATTGATGAGTGGATGGGAGATTGTAGGTTTACCCCAGGTATCACTTCTGTGTCACTGTTAGACAGAGGCACAGTATTCTAGCCTCGAAACAGGGCATAGCAAAATTAATTTAAAATGGGTGGCGAAAGCCAAACACACTCTGGCTAGGCTTATAAATGCCCTAGGGCAGATAACCTAGTATGAACCTATGAACCTATGAACAAATACATAGATTGCAATAATAAATATCTGTAAAAATACAACTTTTATAAAAAAACAGCTATTATAACCATAAAAGAGCATTACAAAAAACATTTCATAAAACCAATCCCAGCATACAATATAAAATACCACACAATACTGTTACGATAGTAAATGTGAGATTGTTTTAGTTTCAATATGGGTTTTATATTATTCATCTTATTCAAGCCAGGTGTCATATCAGCCTTAAAATTATTTATCTATCTAATCTCTGCAGCTTCAGTTTTAGTGACAATATCTCCTCCTCCATGATTAAGATGCATTTTTTGTAAAACGCTAAACTTAAATATATGCTCATTACCATAGTGAAAAATGTGTTTGTATAGGGCGTCTGTCAGTCCCTCTACGAATATCTGAAATATGTGATGACATCCTATCTTTAAGCTTTTGATTTGTCTTACCTATATAAAAACTTGTACATTTTGTACAATTAGCAAGATAGACCACATTGTCAGTATTACAAGTAGCAGAAGTATTAAACAAAAACTTGCCACTGGATATTGGATGCACAAAATCTACATCAACGTTAATATACTTACAATAAATACAGTTATGGCATGGGATCATCTGTTTTTTTTTCTTGAAATCTGGTGTACTTGTTTCTTAAAATTCATATCTTTATAACATAAAATCTGTTTCAAATTCTTCTCTCTTTTATATATAAAATGTGGTCTTTCTCATACCGGTTTCTTTAAATCATTATTAGATTGCAAGATAGTCCAGTTCTTTTCTATAATTTTCTTAACTTGTTTCCTATATCTATTGTATTTGGTTACATAACCAAGAGACATTCAATTTTTCATCATTATTAGAAGTTTGGTTGTTGTAAAGATAAGACTGAGCTATTCCTTTATGTTCTGAGGTCACATATTGTATATTTGTATCAATTAGTGTAGTACTATATCCCTTTACTATAATCTTAACACTGGAAAAATTCAGTTCAAAATCAAGCCAGTAGTTTCATGCAGTTTTCTAATATCTGCAGGGTATTACTGTCTCCCACCCAGAGGAGAAATATATCTCCCACAAATTGCTTATAAAAAATCAACTCATCACTTTTAAAGGTAATTGTGGGTGAACTTAAATCATAAATCTACATTTCCTCCCATCTAGTCAGCACAAGATTTGCATAAGTGTTTGGCAACTGGAGTGCCCATTGCTACCTGGATTAGCTGATGGTAAAATACATCATCAAAAGAAAACACATTATTGTCTAAAACTAATTGCAACATAGAACAAATCAAATATTTTTTTCTTGCTGAATAATCACTTTGCTTAATTAAAACCTCTTATATTGCACTCCTATATCATTAGGGATAACAGTAAAGAGAGATTTAGTATCCATCATCACAAGAAACATTTCATTACATGATTTTGTTTCTTAAAATTCTTTCACTGGTGTCTCTTACATAGCTGTTACTATATTTCAGTAGGGGTTTTAACTGTTGTTCAATATATTTACATATAGCTGTAGGGGGGATACATTTTTATGAATTTTTGGAAGACCATAGATTATAGGACATACTGGTTGAGCAACATAAAGATAATTATATAACTCTTGAGTAATTGAAGACTCCATAAGGTAATCATAAAAGAGCAATTTAACTTTACAGATTATACTATTAATATAATTTTGTTAATCTTCTTAAAAGTATGGCTATGCATTCAAAGTTGCAACATCAAAATATTATATTTCTCAACATCTATTATTACAACTTTCCCCCTTTTATCTGCTTGTTTAATGATCACATCCCTAGTGCATAAATGAAACAATGCTTTCCTTTCTTCTTTATCCAAATTACAATATCTACCACCTTTGTTCTTAAAAAATAAATAATACAGATCATTATCACACATCCTAAAAAAGGCTGTCACTGTAGGTGAGTTATTGGGCACAAAAGTGATATTCTGCTTAAGTATAGTGTTATAATCTTTATTATCATTTTTAAGCGTAACTTTTAAATCTAAGTTCCTGATAAATAAATTAAGTTCGGTCAAGCAGCCATTCAAAGTACCATCTACTGAGGGAATAAAAGATAAACCTTTATCCGATAGTTTTAGTCCAGCTGTATGAAATGCAATACTAGATAAATTAACTGCAGTGTGACCAACTCTAGCTGATTCTTTTTGCTGCAAGTACTTGGTACTACCTTTGTAAATGTTATCAGTCCCATCTGTGTTGGTGTGGTTGTTGACTCAGTCCTTGTCTTTGGCTTCATCCCCTGCTCCTGGACTGTGTTGGTTGTTGTATTTGGATAGAGAGAGATGCAGCTGAAATTTCATCTTCTCAAAAAAATCATTATTCTCAGAGTTTATAGCTCCATTATTGTTTATTGGCAACTCATTCACTTCCTGCTGATTAGTGGAAGAGTCAAATGGCACAGATTCTCCAGATGAAGAGATCACTTTTGGAGAAACCATTGCTAAAATGAGAAGATTCTTCAACTGGTACTGCTCTCATGTTTTTGATGTGCAGAAAAGATATAATTTCTTACAAATGGGCCCTCCTTCCCATTCTGCTGTACCTCCAGCCTTACCAGCCTTTTTGGATGCATTTTCTTAAGTATCTAAAGCCCCAGACTCACAGGCTCTGTCCCTAAAAGGTCAGATCACTTTTATAAGGTGCCAGATGAGTGTAACCTTATTTATGGATGTCCTTCAGTTGATCCTGTGGTGGTTTCCATTGCTTCTGACAAAACTTCGAGATTGCTGCCATCCACCAAGCTTCTCCCTTCTGATAAGGACAACATGACTGTGGAAAGAACAGGGGAAAAAGGTATATACTTCTGACACCTTAGTTTTCCGTGCTATAAATTACCAAGCCCGTATGACCAGATATAATTTGACTGTTCTTTCTCAAGCCACTCAAGCACTTTCTCAGCTCCCAAACTCTGATGTTAAAACTCAGGTGATGTCTCTTTTAGGAGCTTCTTCTCCGGTAGCACGTCACTACATTAAATGCAGCTATGATGCAGCAGCAGTGTCTTCTAGGGCAGTTGCATCTTGATCTGTCCTTAGGAGGTATTCCTTGTTGAGGCTTCATCCACTTCCAGATGACATCAAAGCAAAATTAATGGATGCTCCTTTAAATAATAGTGCTTTGTTTGAGCTGCAGCTGCTGATTTGTTTAAATCTTTGCAAGAGAAATGTAAGGAACTATACAACTTAAAACATATCTTTGTTTTACTTGTTCCCAAATTTCACAGGAATTATTCCTCAAAAAATTATTTTGTTAGAAAACAAGTTCACCTTCCCCCTTCTAAAAACAGAAAGGGAGGTAGAAGAGCTTCTCAGTCTAAGCCCTCTCAGCCAGTGCCTTCCCAGAAGCAGCACTTTCCAGACAAGCTAGTTTGTCTGTGACACCATAGTCATCTTGGTCTTACTCCTCTTTTCCTGTGTCTTTCCCTGTCTCTTCCAGTTTGCAAAACTATTACTCAAGACTCATGGATTCTTTCTGTTATCAAACAAGGGTACTTCATGGTCTAGAACACTCTTCCTCCATTAATGGGCATTCCACAACCATCTCACAGCCAACTGCATCTGTTTTCTCTGGTGCTTCAGGAGGTCCTACATCAGGGAACAATCCAAGAAGTTCCTCTGGCCCTCAGAGGAAGAGGGTTTTATTCCAGAATGTTTCTCATACCCAGAAAAGATGGCCCATGGAGACCCATTCTGGATCTTTCTCACCTAAACACTTTTCTGAAGGTTCCTACCTTCCCCATGCTGTCCTTGCAAACCATGTTTCCACTTATTCTTCCTCAGTCTTACATGGCCTGTCAGGACATCAAAGATGCTTACCTTCACATTCCCATTCATCTTCTTTATAGGAAATGTTTACATTTCTCTGTTGCTTCCTTGTACTTTCAGTTCTCAGCATTGCTCTTTGGCCTCTCTACTGTCCCAAGGGTACTTACAAAGTGCCTTGCTCCAGTCATTGCTTACTGTAGACTTCAGGGCATCCAGGTTTATCCATACCTGGACAATCTTCTTTTTCTAGCTCCTTGTCCAGAAACCTGGAACAAAATATACAGTTCATTATTCCTCTTCTGGAAAGGTTGGGGTTCACAATAAATTTCAAAAAGTCCTTTCTTTCCCCCTCACAGGACCACATATTCCTAGGGTGCAGGTTGTGGACAGATATGCTGGCATCTCTGCCTCCACCAAAGTTCAGTCTCTCATTTCTACTTCCAAAGTCTTCACCCTCTTCCTTTTCTTACAGCCGGGGAGTTTGTCAGGTTCCTGGGTTTCATGGCATCCACCATTCCCATGCTACATCTGGCCAAACTTCACATGAGGAAGTTTCAGTGGTACCTGAAATCGGTTTGGATGAAGCATGCACATCCACTGGAGTTTGTGGTTCCTCTTTTCCCTTGTCTCAGAAAGGAACTCCTTTGGTGAATTCAGCAGATTTCCCTGAACCCCAGCTTTCCTTTGCATCCACCTGTTCTCACACAAGACTTCTTTACAGACACCTTAGATCTAAAATGCATGAGGGCAACCTTTTTTTGATCTCCTTCTCAAAAGAAGGAGGATATCAACATCAAAGATGTGAGAGCCCTCATATTAGCTCTTCAGACTTTCCATCCTCTTTTCCATGCAGGACCCCTTAAACTGCTTGCAGACAACACCACAGTTCTCTGGTATGTAAACAAACAGGGGGGATGAAGTCATACCTTCTGTGCAGGTTAGCTCTCATGACTTGGGAACTGGCAGTTCAATACCAGGTCACTCTTCAGGCCGTTTATATCTCTTCCAGTCAGAATTCTCTGGAAGACAATCTAAGCAGGTCCATTACTCAATCTCACAGATGGATGATTTACAGGGATGTGTTTCTGGATATTGTCTGCTGGTGGGATATTCCTCAAGTAGATCTATTTGCCTCCCCTCTGAACAGACTTCTTTTTTGTGCCAGATTCCCAGGTCCTCTGGTTTGGAAGGTGGATGTCCTGGCAGTCTCATGAAGGGAAATGTTTCTTTATTAATTTCCCCCCGATCCTGTCATTCAGAAAGTCATGTTCAAGATTCAGCAGGACAAACCAAAAATATTGCTGGTGATTCCCTTTCAGCCAAAACAGCATTGGTTCCCTCTTCTTCTGCATTTAGCCAAGGGCAGTCATCACAAGTTACCTCACAGAGTGGACCTTCTCACGCAGGACAAAGGTTCTCTTATCCATCCACATCTGTCAACTCCATGTTTGACTCTGTGGGTGACAGGCTTCTGATTCCTTTTAGACACCTTTTTGTTTTTTTTTTGTTTTTTTTTTGTTTTTTGAGGCCATGCTTAGAGTGCTGCAGGAGGCCAGAAAACCCAGTACTAGGAAATCCTACTTATCTAAATGGAAGAGGTTTTCCATCTGGTGTCATTCACGCAACCTGGATCCACTGTCTGTGGATGTTCCTTTAGTTCTTTCGTACTTGTGTGAGTTACTCAATGATGGTTTGGTTTACTCCTTGTTGAAAGTCCATTTGTCAGTCATTTCTGCCTGTCTGCCTTTATCTCTTCCTTTGGCTTTTATGTTAGAGGTTAAACTCTTGCTCAGAGGTGTCCTTCACATTAAACCTCCCAGGAAACCTGTTCCTCCTCCTTGGGATTTGAACTTTGCTCTGGAAAAGCTGACTCTGGCTCCATTTTTACCTGCAGCTGCAGCTTCTTTGCAACACTATACTTGGAAAACTGTTCTCTTACTAGCTTTGACTTCTGCCAGAGAGGTATCTGAGCTTCAAGCTTTAATGGCTTCCCAACCTTTTCTGATTTTCCATAAGGACGGTCTCTTTGCTTGCTAACTCTTCCTTTATGCCCAAGGTTGTGGATGAGCTGTCTCTTAACTAATCTATTAATTTGCCCACCTTTTTACCTTCTCCACAATCCTCTAGTGACAGGATTTTACACACCTTGGATGTGCATGGACAACTCAGATTTTATTTGGCTAAAACTAAGGCTATCAGGAAATCTGATCAGCTCTTTGTTTCTTTTCATCCCAGGACTCTATGATTTCCTGTTTCCAAGCAGACTGTCTCTTCTTGGATTTCGAAGACTATTTCCTTTTGTTATGTCTTCCATGGGAAGATCCTCCCTTTTCCTGTTAAGGCTCATTCTACTAGAGCTGTGGCTTCTTCGGGTGCTTTCTTTAGGGGTTTGGGTACTAATACCATTTTAAGAAGCTATTTGATCTGTACATACCTTCACCAAGCATTACAAATTGGTTGGCATTTCCA
Organism: Protopterus annectens; assembly: GCF_019279795.1. NCBI lineage: Eukaryota > Metazoa > Chordata > Ceratodontiformes > Protopteridae > Protopterus > Protopterus annectens. Next base: position 750,653,275 of record NC_056748.1, read on the forward strand.
TATCTAGAATTGGTTTTGCTAGAGCCATTCTTCATGACTTTCTAGAGAGCTCTTCTGGTCCTTCTTCCTCCTAGGTTTCCTCCTAAGCTTTGGTACTCTCCCTCATGTAAAGAATACTGCAACATTAGAATAGAAGAACATAGAATAGTTGCATCAAATTTTACTATAAGCATAAATATCCTTCTCTTCTGTGTTGCAGTATTATATCCCTTCCTCCATCCCCTTGGTGCCTGCTTTTGTTCTGAATGTCTGATAAACGTCTTGGTTCCTTAGACTGGCGTTCCTCCTGGGGCATTCATTTCTGAGGAATGTACATGCGGACATCACTTTTTTTGGCCGACATACCCCTATGCCATTTCCGTGATGTTTCACATACTAACAGTACTTTAAAGCTCTTGTATACTGGCCAGATGTTGGTAGAGGATTCCCTCTTTTAAAGAATACTGCAACATAGAAGAGAAGGGCACCTATTGTTATGTTAAGATTTTACACAACTATTCTTTAGTGTGATAGAGTTTATGTAATTGATTTGTAGCCCGATGTATCCCCCACCTCTGGAACAATCTTCCACTACATATCAAGCAGAGTAACACCCTCTCCACCTTCAGGGCAACCCCAGGTAATTGGATGGGCTGTCTGAAATTCTGTCTTGGTCTATCTTGTTTTGCCCTCCTTGAGGCTGGAGGGGACATTTTTGGCTAGGCTTGTAATGGTCTGCAGTCTGATCTCTTAGTACTTACCTATGACATCTACATAAATCTTTCATTTGAAACGTTATAAAGTATTATTCAGGACACTTTTTTTAAATAGTGTATAACTCTGAGTGTGTTGCTATGCTGTGCAGTGTTGTTTTTTAAGTATTTCTGCTCCTGACAGGTTCTTAAGAAAGGTGGGGAGAAGTATTTATAAGTAGTCATACTCATGGACTAGTGCTACATGCTTCCTTTACAGTTTCAGCAATAATAAGCAGTATGAGGCTTGTATCTTGGTCTGTTATATATAGTTAACTCTTTGCATTTCACATGTACGGAGGAAACTTCATACCAGTGTGCAGATAATATAAATTGCACTTAGAGTATGAAGGTATGACTTCATGAAAACTCTGTGCTAATCCTTTACACTACTAACTTGTTCTTGCACTTTCTTTTTTTACAGTCAGGTTGCAATTTAAAAATGATTTCCTTAGCTTTCTTTCAGAATGTATACCACATTAAGACTATGGTTTGGAAGATTCTTTAAAGGTACTTCTGTAAGTGCTACAGGGCTGTATATGTCACTGTGTACTTTTGCAGCGGTAGCAGTACAGCTATGCTGCCTCCTATACTATCAGATCTGAATTGTTACTGCACTGCAGGTAGTAACATAAGGAAATTAAGTTACTTTAATTAGTCCTTGGAGGCTGCTGAGTGTGTATTGTTGAGGCCCACTTTGTGGCTAAAAAGGTCCATGGAGTAGTCCACTTACCTGCTTAATAGATAAGCAGATAGACAGATAGAGACTGACAGAAAAAATGGATTAAGTACATCTCAATATATGAACTGAAGCAAAGTAGCAACTGTAGCATTTTAGCTTGGCTGATTGTTTTGCAGTGATGCAATGGACTAATGCCATGTCCCTTTCCTCCTTGCTGAGGTCCCATTAAGGTTACTGAAGCAGTAGGGTCAACATAAGGAATGTTCTTTGTTCAGCAGAGATGCTGGAAGCACTTAAGAACTGAGAAAGAGTGATACGAAACTAGGACAGCCCTCAGAGGTCTTTTTTTTCCACTCGGTAAAGCATATCTGAGAAAGAAGACATAAACGCTGGCAAAGAATGTCCAGATGAATTATTGACAATGTCAGATGCAGTTCTGTGCCCTAGCGGATAGCTGCCCGCAAGCACTATTTATATTGATTCTTAGAGGTGACCATGTGTGTATGTGTCTCTGGCATATTACTGGTATGAGTAATGTGAGTAATGAACAGGAGAGAAAATACTGAAGCACAACATTATAAAATAAACATTATGATATCAACAACACTGTTTCTTCATATGAGCAAATGCTCATAAGAGTTCAGCTTGTCAGTTTCTCCAAGCTGCATCTAATTTTACTAAAATACGTAGCTAGTTAAACACTGCTGCAGTGCATTTTCTATGGTGGCATTTAGCATAATATTGTTAGTACATCAGCTGTTTAAAGAAAATACAAGTTAACTTGCATAAAATAGGACTGTAATTTAGAAGTCTCAAAAATGTGTTGAGTATTGCAGAAAGGTATTAGAAAAGTATTATATGTGCACATGTATGTTGTCAGATGTATTTTGCAAAGAAATTATCTTCCTGATTATTTATTTATTTGACGATGTGATTGTGTGTACATTTTATTTATTTCTGTCATCTGTAAATGTACATTGATTTGGCACTGCATGCAGTGTAAGTATGTGTGATAAAGGAAACTTCTCAACCAATTGTCTTTGTATAACTATTCATTAAAAACAGCAACTTCACTTAATGTGCAGGCCAACTGTATTTAAAGGGACACAGAATGACCTCTCAGAAAATAAGTTAACATATTTTAAGTAAATTGGTTTTAATTGTTATAGTAATTTGGTACTTAAAGGGGTAGGTGACCCTTAAAACATTGTGTTAGACATGTTTTCGCTTTTATATCAGGAGTATTAGAGAGTATTAATGCAGAATGAGGAGGCCAATCTTTATGCACTAAGAAGTGGACTCCATAGCCTTTAATCTTTCTTCTTTGTATAGTTTATTAGGTTCGTGAGCTCTTAAAAATAAAACATTGCACATGCCTTTTATTATAGCCATATCTTTGCAAGGCTGTTTTGCAGTTTCACTATCCATGAATTTTCTTTCATTGGGATGTAATGTGATATATTTTATTAGTTATTAATAGCTATTGTGGCTGTGAAACAGATTTCTCAATGTGTACTGCCCCATCCACATTAGTTTGTGCATTTTCTTTATATTGAAATGTTACAACTACAGTGTCACACGTTTGTTTTGGGGTGTTGCCTACAATTAAACCTGTCCTGAATGTAGCATTAGCTTTAATTTACTAGATGATAACTTGTTTAAAAAAAAAAACTGGTGTGTTAGTTGCCCTGGTGTTCACAATGTCCTTATTTCCATAATCAGCAGTCTAAAAATGCTGTTTCTAATTGTTTCTCTCATCTACTGACCAACTTTCTCCCCAGGATGGAGCCATGGTAGCCCGTGGACAAATGTTTAAAGGATATGAATGGAGGCAGGAAGAAACAGTTCAGAACTTTATTACTAGCCTGAGGACATTCTTTTACTTAGATGTCCATGTTGTATGGCTTGTCGTTATGGTACAGAGATTTAACCATAGTTTGAGTTCTGCACTCACTACTGGCCCACTCCATAACATTGAGAAAGTTACTAATCTAGAATGATGTTCTTAGTCATCTGTAAAATGAAGCACTTGTGATTAATGAAGCTTGTTGCAAACATTTGTGTAATACTAGTTTTACCTCCATTACTGAATTAAAGGTTACGTGTATCTTCTATCCAGGAAAGGAACATCGTCATAGATATCCAGTGTTTCCTCTATCCAGCATTATGTTAACTAACGTCTTTCAGCTTTTCCCAGTTAGGGACACCACAGCGGAACTCCAGTCCGCTAATGATTAGCAGTGGATTTTTACAGTTCCGAGGTGCCAGCCCGACACCCAACCTTCAAAGAAGGCACTCCCATTCATGCACGCACCTACCTGCATGTCTTTTAAATGTCATTCGACTGCAGGGAAGACATGCAGACTCCACACAGAAGGTGCTCCAGCCGAGGATCGAACCGGAGAACCTCTTACTGTGAGGCAACAATGCTAACTGCTGCACCACTGCGGGCTTTTCTATCCAGCATTATGTTACACAAGGTTAAAGATATAACCTATTAATGTTCTTTATTATGTACATCTAGCCATTATTGTCTTAGTTACTGGTCTCCTTCTATTAGAGTAAAGCTCACAGATTACCCATAACAAGGAGACATTAATGCCTAAGTGATCCCTTGCCAGTTGTTGGAGAATAAATACTTTTTTGCCCAGCACCCCTGCAGGCATGTATGTGTGCATGCACACACACACACACACACACACACACACACACACACACACACACACATGTGCTTTCAAAATACTTATATGAGAGTATGTTGTCAGAGTCACAGATTTAAATCTGAAATCTAACATGTGTTTTGCTCTTTCCCCACATCTGGTGATATAGGTTCATAGGTTCATAGGTGTGTACTTGGCTAATGGCCCTGGAGCCTTTACAAGCCTAGCCCATAGGATTACCCTGGCATCATGCCACCCGACATTAGTTCCCACTGCCTCTGTCGAGTAGAGCCACTGGAGTGATCCCTGGGGTGAATTTTTTATTTCCTATCCACTCATCAAGATTTCTCTTGAAGAGGGCCAGTGAGGTGCTCTGTCTGACATGTATGGGAAGTCTATTCCATAGCATGGACAGGCTCTGTGTTATGAACTTGTCCCTCCAGCTTGCTCTGTTGATTGTGGTAATGAGGTTGAGGTCTTTGGATCATGTGGTGCAGAGGGATTGGGATTTCTTTAGATGTAGCATTTACCATGTATTGCATCAGACCTGCAGTTAAACAGAGTCCCAGCAATGCATGAACCCACATATCTTTATGTTGGGGGGGGGTGGTAAGGATATGCTGCTGCTGCTGCATTTGTATATATTCACATTCATTTATGGCCAGTTATGAATGCTGCCTGGCTCCTGGCCTCCAAAAAGTGTTATTAATGTATTCATAGTATCTTGTTGTGTGTTTGTCATGCTCAGCCTTAATCTTGTTTTGTGGAGGACTCATTTTCATCTCCTTGGCTATAGGCCAGACTATGCACTGGTGCTTACACATATCCTGACTTCTGCAGGCAGCAGCACAAAAACATAGTAGTATTGAGCAGAATTACAGGGAAAGGTTATATAGCTTCTACCATCATCTTCCTTGCATTAGCTCAGAGCTTACTGCACACACACACACACACACACACACACACACACACACACACACACACACACACACACACACTAGAGACAGGAGCTATGGAATACCCACCTGAACGTTTGTATTTCAGACAGAAATTCAGTTATTGCTCCTTCAGACTAGCATGTTATGGCACTGAAGGTATTACTGCTTGCAGGTCATAGCCAGGAGGCACTAATACTCACGTATGTCTGCTTCTAATATCAGTAACAGAAAAGGTGATCCACAATGAGACAGTCTGTAGAAGTCATTGCTTGTAGACCTACCCTATAAAACATGCACTCTCATAAATCATCTGAGCAGTATTGAGCAAAATGGAAATTAATGTATAGTCCTTTGCATACAGCAATGACAGATGTGAAGAAATATGGAGAAAAGAGTGAAAATTAGGAACATGGTGACAAATAAATGTGCCTTGTCCACAAGTATGAAAGTAAACAACTTGGTAGAAAATATCTTTTGCATGAGTATGTGTTGATGTAGCATTATTTTACTGCTGCAGTGGTGTAAAGCCTGATGGCTTGCCTTCTTTGATAATAAATTTGTGCAGCATGATTTTCTCAGGGATATGAGGTCTCAGTAGTAGACAGCAGTTCAGCCTTACCTAGGAGAGATGGACTGTTAAGTTTTTTTTTTTTTTTTGGGCATAGAATGGAGGCCCAGAGGTAGGCTTACCACATTTTCAAACAGGCAGACAGACAGAGCCCCCCACGCACCGAGATAAACTATTTCCCTTTCTCTGCTGCCACATGTAGGTAAGACTTATAGGAGAGAATGGAAATTCAGCCGATGTCAGCTAGATGAAAACCTAGCTGCTTGCTTCTGTCTTAATACTGTTTCATCATTGTGAAAGAGCAGTTGAGTTATTATCGTTGTGGAGTATGATGATACAACAGAGATGCTGTCTTGAAGATGTGTCAGATGGAGATGGGTGCAAGCAGAAAAAAAGGAAGGGAAGATCCGACAGCCTGGTCATGAGAGCCAGGAAGGAGAATAAAAAGTTATTACAATCAGTTGTATATCTCATTATGAATGCTTCCATTTTCTATTTACCCATTAAAATATTTCCATGTGGCAGTTTTATTCTCAAAGCTCCTGTTTTCTTTTCTGCATCAAATGTGCAGCACTTAACACAGCAGTACTATATGAACAAGCACCATTTTTCTCAATTGGTTCTGCTCATTCTTTTCCAGTTTTTATTATCCTTTCTTTTGTACGTTTTCACACACCCTTTTCCTAGTACAATAATCTAGTGGAAATGGCAAGATTCACCCACTTACCAATCACTGTAGAAAGGCTGACTTTAGTACAAAGAAGTAACTGATGTATTCATGTAAATAATATTCTACCTTGCAGGCTTAACATAAATTTCAGATGTAATATCTCATTTCCAGCTCAGAACACAACACATCAGTATGTGAAAGGTGGTCACAGTCCAACCTTAGCTGTTGTCAGTACATCTGCAGCTATTGTTAACTCATTAAAGCCTAGTGATGCCTCCAGGCATTTCTGTAGGTACAAATACTGACACCTCTAGGCATCAAATATTGCTTGCTCATGTTTGCATTAAAAATTCCAAAACCATGCTATGTACAGGGCATTAGAAAATTTCATCTTAAAGATTACGTAATGGAAATCACAACTGTATTGATATTTGATCTCTGTTTAATGCAGCTGAAGAGATACCAAATACTATTTGTGTGTTGTTTATTTGTATTGTAATAATGCTCACATTGTGTTAAAATTCAACAATCAATTGACACAGACAAAACTGCTTTGCCTCATATTGACACTTACAGTCATATTAATGAAATGCTGCTGGCAGAACGTGTGCTGCCTGAATGGTTGCTGAAATATTTTAATCTGTTTATACCACATTACAAAAAATAATATTCATTGCATTTAGTGTGGCTAATAAAGTCAAAGACATTGAATGCAACCACTATCAAAATTACTTTGTGCTGAATAGTTTGCCATTTACAGTTTTCTAGTAACACTTATGGTTATAAAGGTATGAGAATTTGTTTTAACTATGAGACAATAACTTCATTTTTTTAAAAGGCTTAGGTTATGCCGAATGGAAGTTATAGTACAAACTCAAAAGAGCTGCATTGGAGGGAATGAATTAAAAACCCTCTTTTGGTGAGAAAATAACAGATATGTATTTAACTGTCAACCAATCTGTAAGGAAGAGTGGGTGAACTATCAGCTTTTCCTCTCATGCTGTCAACAGCTTGACAGTTTTTCTTCTCTCTCTGGCTCCCTTGTTGTAGGGTGTGAATTTTTCTTGCCCGTGCATCGTGTGTTATGCACCAGGCTTGGAGAGCATATCTAGCCCATGTACCTAGCACTTCACTCCTGTCACTTGTCCAAGTATAATCTGAAAGAACAAAAAAAAAAAAAACCATACCATGACGTATAGAAATGTATGTGTTCAGTTGTTGCTGGACTGAGGATTAATCCAAGCAAAGGGGAGAGGGGTAGGAGGAGTGTAATGAGTGTAAGTGTATACTTTGTCTATTGATTGTGTCTTTCGGCTTTTCCTGGTTAGGGGTCGCCACAGTGAAACTCTGGTCCGCTAATGATTGGCAGTAGATTTTTACGTGCCGAGTTGCCAGCTCTGATGCACAACCTTCAGTGAAGGTATGCCCATTCATGCATGTCTCCACACAGAAGACTCTCTAGCTGAGAATCGAACAGGACAACGTCATACTGTGAGGCGATATCGCTACCGGAGCACCACCACCGCAGTTGTATACTTTGTCTATATATCGTGTAAATATCTGTTGTATCTGATACTGGGAGTGCTATGCAATAGACTGATTGTAGGGTAGAATCTCCCCAAGCATTACCCCAAAACAAAAATACGTAAGGGCCAGAAGGTGAAAGTGCAGTGGGTTGAATATTGTAACACTGATATCCCAGGCAATACACATCTCCTAGAGTCATGGTTCCAGTAACAGTACTTAGTGAAGTAGTGAACCGATGACTGTGTGGCCATCCATGAATATCCATGATGAGGACATTCTTGACCAAAGCACTAGAAGCAGCAACACCTCTGATGGTATGAACGTTAACAGCAGTATTTCCCAGTGGACAGTTAGTTACCCAATAGCAATGCACTAAGCAGTTAGCGGTCCACTTGGACGGATATTAGTATTTTGTTGCATTACAGTTTTACTGATGATATTTACAGTTTGGAATCTGGTTATTTATAGTAGAAATTGTACAGTGATTTAGATTAGTAGACAGAATAAGATTTATTTTCCAAGTTATAGTTGATGTATCATACTTTGAAAAGTAAGCAAGCAATAATGCCCAACAGGCTTAGAGTTACAGGAAAGTAATGGACTTCTCCAGCCCTGGAAAGTCAGTTCTGTAATGTCCACCTTCTAGGACATTATTGTGATTATAAAATGTCCTATCTGTTGTATTTGTATTATTCTATGTATTCATCATTTTTTTCACATTTTGGGGTAAGACAGTTTCTCCACATAAGGTTTCAGAATTGGTATAGGGTATGCAGTTGTTGTTGGAGGAATATTTTACATTCAGAATATGAGCTCTGTAAGTCTTTTATAACATCTACACACACACGCACACACACACACACACACACACACACACACGCACACACACCTACTGATGCAGACACTGACATGTGCATATATACAAATGCAAACAGATTTAGCAGCACAGGCAGAGTGTCTCACACACACACGCACACACACGCACACACATTTTATCTCATCACTGTCAGGAAACATACACACATGCATACTGATGCAGATGTGGACACATTCATATATATATATATATATATATATATATATATATATATATATATATATATATATATCTATATACAAAGAAACAGACAGATGCAGAACCATAGGCACAGTGACTGTCTCACACACACACACACACACACACACACACACACACACACACACACACACACACACACACACACACACACACAAATACAAATATGCCCACAGGCTACAGCGAATTTATTGACTGTATGCCTCAGATGTGTGATTGTGGTTAAACTAATTAATACATTAAATAATGGCTATGGTAATGTGTTTTATTTCATCACTGTCAGTACACACACAACAAGTGCAAACTATTACAATTCTCCCTACAAACACACCCATACACATAGACATGTAGCCACTTTATTAATTGTGCGCAGCTCATACAATCAATGAAATGAATGGATCACTATATTAGTAATAATACTAGAATGAATGGATAAAATAGCAGTAATCACATATAATCACTTTAAAAGAAAAACAGCTCTGATAGAAGCATAAAGACATTTATTAACATTCAGTTCAGTAAGTGCTTTTGTCTTCCACACAACACTTCTTCAGACTGAAGTACTATTGCAAACACAGAAGCTCTTTATGTAGACAATTTTCTTCAAAAAGTTGTAGCCAGAAGTGATTCATATATAAAGGACACTTGATTTTATCAGCAAGATTAAAAATATTGAAGTGTTAGATATAGATTTATTAGTCACTTTAGATGTTCAGACGTTGTACATGATCATTCCGAATGATGTCAGAATGGACACAGTAAGGCTAGGGCTTTTGAATTCCAAGCTTCTCCCTAAAGATTCTGTTCATGTAGTGCTGGAAATGGTAGGTATTATTCTAACTTTTAATCTTTTTGAATTTAATGACAATTTCTACCATCAGAAAAATGGAGTGGCAATGGCCCCCAGTTGTGCAAATTTATTTATGAATGGATAAGAGAAAGATCACAGTTTTAAAAGTATATATTTTTTAAAAAATGTGTATATAAGCATTTTATTGATGAAATTTTTTTTAAATATGGAGGGGAGAAATGCATTATTTGGAAGCTTTTTTACAGTATATTAATAATGTATGTATGTACTTGAAATTTACTTTCCAAAGTGATCTGAGAGTTTTAAGTTATCTAGACATTTTTGTGTTCAAAGAATCTGTCAGGTTGTTCACCAAAATACACAAAAAAGAATTTCAAAGTAATACCTATTGAAGTTATGACAGTATGCATCCTGAACAAACAAAGGAGAATATAGTTAAAAGCCAGCAAACTAGAAATGATATGCTTACTAAAATGATGCTGACTTTATTTCTGAAGGTATTATGTTATGTCACAAATTTCTAAATAGGGGATACCTAGAAAAAGTGGTGAAGGATAGATTTTTGCAAGTTTTAGACACTAGAAAGAAATGTAGAAATGCTACAAATGGTGGAGATGATGACAGAAATGTATATATGTCCATGTTATTAGCAAATAGTGTTGACCAAGGAACAATTAAAAATATAATAACTTACAACTGGAACATCTTGTGCAGTTTTCCTGAGGTCCAAAAAGTAGTGGGTGATAAGACCATATTTGTTTATAAAAGGGGAAAAAGTTTAAATTTTTTTTTCAGACCAAGTTAAGCCTTCCGAAGCCGAAAGGCATTAAAAAAATGAACGTTTAAATGTCACAACTGCAGTTCTTGTCAATACTTATATACTAGAATTTCTGAGTTAAAAGTCAGCAATTTTAATATAAGGATCAAAGAACATTTTTCATGTAAATCAAAGTGTGCTTACTTAATATTATGTAGCTCCTGTTGTGCATTTTATGTCAGAAGAACAACCAGAGAATAAAGCTGAAGGATTTATGAGCACAAATATGCCATCAGTGCTGGAGATGATAAAAATGCCCTCAGCAAGCACTACAGTTACAGCAGTTGTAAAGCTGTAGTCGTTGATCAAGTGTTTAATTTTAAAAATATGTTGGATGCCAAAGAAGAGTTAGACTGAAGGGAGTATTTATGGCAGTTAAAATAAGATGCTTGTTTCCCTCCAGGTTTGAATGACAAAGAAAATTTTAAAGTTTTTCTGAAAAAAGCATCAGGCATTAATCAATTAATTGCAGTTATGTGACTGTAAAATGATTTTAAAATGTGTGTGTTTGTAATAGTACTTCAGTCTGAAGAAGTCCTTTTTGGAAGACGAAAGTGCTTACTGAATTGAATGTCAGTGTTAGTAAATGTCTTCATGCTTTTATCAAAGCCGTTTTTTCTTTCGCATAAATAACATTCACTATAGTTAATGCGATTCATGCCATTGCTGTGAGCAATATATAGTGAAGAGCATTAAAGGATGTGTATGCATGTATGCATATGCTCACACACACACACACACACACACACACACACACACACACACACACACACACACAGAATTCCTTGTACCTGCTGCTGCTAGCTATTACAGTTGCTTTCAGTTTTGCTCATCCTTTTCTTCTCACTAACTGTAGCTTCTTAAGAGCCATGGTTAATGAATGAAAAGAAAACGGTGGCTACAGTAAAAGATTTCAGTCATGACATGGATTTTGAGTCATGTATAGCTCTACTTGTTTTGCAATCTCTACTGTTACACTAATTTGGAATGTTGAGTATGCAGTGGGGTATGCTAATTCTCTAGGCTGAGTTTCCAAGGCATAGTGTTCAATGGCTTCTATTGTTAACCTCTTAGGAAGGCGAAAACTTTTTTTTGGTATAAAGCAAAAAAAAGGTATTGAATGAATACTGTATGCTAGGATTGAGATAATGTTAAGAAAAAAGAATGGCGAACAGATAAAAGCATGGATAGGAAACTAGTTGCCATTAAGGAGGGTAAAGAACGAAGACAAGATGGGATGCTTTCCATCGTCCTCAAGAACGAGGTCAGTATGTTTGCAGATCCTATGATACAGACTGTCACACATTTTCAGCAGATCACTTGCCATTGTAGAAGTTCCTAGTGACATAAGGACAGCAAGTACTGTATTGTTGTACAAGTTGTCAAGAGGAGGGAAAGAATAGTCAGATCACACCTTCTTTTACCATGTATATTTCTGGTGAGCATACTAGGACAAGGGATATCTCTCTGTTGGAATGAATGCAGATGAAAACCATTAGAAAGGCTTGCTGCACTGTTTAAAAAAGATAGCACCAGAAACTCCAGCAGATAGAGCTCTTCTCACAGAAGACCAAAAGAAACTGAAGGGGTATGATGTCAGTGAAGAGGGTCATGTCAGATATGAAGAGGACATCCTATACAACAAGGGCAAATGAGAAGAGGTACAAGCTACTCTCTCAATCTCTGAAAGTACCTGTTCATGTAGGAGGTTATGGAACCTTCAAATGAACTGCAGGAATTGGTGGAGGAGATGGACTCTACAGAGACATTCAGAACTGCATGCAACAGGTGTTGAAAAGATGAGAGGGAAATGAGGGAATGATGAGAGGTGCATTGCCTTTGTCTGCCATCAAGCAAATAGAATGCAGTACAAAGTCCTAATGTAAAGCTCCTCCACCTTGGAACAAATATGATAATTATTTGCTCCATCTGTCTGTATGCATGCAGTTTTTTTCAGGAAAAAAAATCTGAGCTGACTATGCATACCCAGCGTGTAAGAGACTCTCATTTGCCTGGATTGTGCTATTATAAAGGGAGATGAATAAACTAGGCCAAGACAATTTTGAGAGAACATTTTTGAGGAAGTGTGAGTTAGTGCTAATGGATATTCAAACATTATGTAAGACCATAAGGGCCAGAAGGAGAAACCACCTTGATAGTAAAGTAACCCAAATCATATAGTTTTTTGTGATTTGTCAGAACAGTTTGCAAGCTTGACTAATGTTTCACTGCCTACTGATCTTCTCAGAAAGGAAACTCTTATACTTAATTGAATAAACCTCATGAGAACAAAGGCTGTCTGCTAGCTTCATTCAGCTAAAAACTCCTATCAGAAGGTTAAACGAAAAAGTAGTACAAGTCAGGAACTATGCTATGAAGTGGATCTGGTTATCCTCAGCTGGGAATACTTTTTTTGGCTCTTGTCAAAATAAATTCCCATACTTCATGAAACCTGAGAGATTGAAACTAAATCTCTCCCAGCCATCAGGGGTCAACAATGATAAACTTTGATCTTTGTCCTCTTAAGTTTGTGAGCAGGTGCTGAATCCAAAACAGTGATATGAAGGTGGACAAGAGTCTTCTCTGCTGAGAGACTGAGAGCACATCCACATTTAAACTTGCTTTTTGCTGTTGAATAAAGGAGAAAAGGAAGACTACATTCTTTTTTGTGTCAGGCATCAGTCTCTGGGATACCCTACTGCCAGAAAAGGACCTCTATGTGTATACCTACCTGAGAGGACTGGAGAAATGTCTCATTTGCCTCTCCTAGAAAGTGCTTTAAGGGCATTGCTGCGATCAGTTTCTCATTTTCAGACTTGCATTTCCTCTTTTTTTTTTTTTACTTTCTCCAAGTCTTTTGGGCTTCTAATACCATGATGGGAATGGACCCCATTCCTAAATCAAAGTACGATTAAAGTTCATGAAATAAGTATTGTTTCAATCTTTGATGTCATTCAGAAGTGCTTTTTGCAGTACCCACAATGTGCCCTGTGATGACTCCTCCTGCAGTTCGTATGGGATTACATGTATTGATAACATATCTAAATACGATTGTAGATTCTTTTTTATAAGAACAGTTGCTCCTACTACTATTGGAACTGTCTGGGCATCTTTCATTCACATTGCTCTTGTTTCTGCCTGGAAAATCCTGATATTTTATGACTTTGTGTCTCTCTGTACACAACACACTGTAGTGGGTGTGGCGATTTCAATGATCAATGCTACTTTTGTATTCTTTTCATGGACCACTATATCTGGTTTTCTAGCATCTGTCTTTTGAACTGTTGGTAATGGGTGATCCCATGTGATGTAGACTAAATCATTTTCTATGATTCTTTGTGGCTCATGTTTCCAGTGTTTTTCAGCCACTTCAATACCATAATGTCTGCACAATCCCCAGTGCAACAGTCTTGCCACGTTATTATGCCTTTCAGTATAAATTCCTTCTGCCATTAGTATGTCACAACCAGCAACGAGGTGTGCAACTGTTTCCAATTCAGTTTTACAAAACCTACATTTGTCTCTTTCTCCCACATGTTTAATGGACTTTGTAAACCAGCATGTATGTAGCCCACTATCTTGGGCTGCCAATATTAACCTTTCATCTCTTGGTCTGAATTTGCCTCTCCTTAATCATTCATGTGTTTGTTACTGATCAACATGAGGATCTTCCAGATGTTTTCTATACTTGAAACTATATTTATGCATGTTCCACATTTCTTGCCTTCTCATCTGGTCTTTCACCTTATATTCTTTCTTTTGTTTTTTGACACATTCAGTTGCTGCCTGATTTTTATCTACTTCAGGTTTGATTTCCATTCCTGCTTGATAGTGAGATGCTTCTGCTGGATTAAGCAGAGAAGTCATCTTGGATTTATTTTCCTCATGTTTCAAAACTTTCACTACATTTTGGTCTTGAGGTCAGTAGATATGTGTGAAGTCCCATAATTGCAGATGTATCTTCTTCTCTTTCGGCTGTTCCTGTTAGGGGTCGCCACAGCAGATAATCTGTTTCCATTTCTTCTTGTCCTCTGCATATTGCTCTGGCACACCAACCACCTACATGTCCTCTCTCACCACGTCCATAAACCTTATCTTAGGCCTTCCTCTTTTCCTCTTACCCGGCAGCTCCATCCTTAGCATCCTTTTCCCAATATACCCATCATCCCTTCTCAGCACATGTCCAGACCAACGCAATCTCGCCTCTCTGACTTTGTCTCCAAACTGTCCAACCTGAGCTGACCCTCTGATATACTGATTCCTAATCCTGTCCATCCTTGTCACACCCAGTGCAAATCTTAATATCTTTAACTCTGCCACTTCCAGCTCTGACCCCTGCCTTTTTGTCAGTGCCACCATTTCCAACCCATACAACATAGCTGGTCTCACTACCCTCCTGTAGACCTTCCCTTTCACTCTTACTCGTACCCGTCTGTCACAAATCACTCCTGACACTCTTCTCCATCTGTTACACCCTGCCTGTACTCTCTTCCACACTCACCATTACTCTGAACTTTTGATCCCAAGTACTTAAATTCATCCACCTTTGCCAACTCTACTCCCTGCATCCTCACCATTCCTCTATCCTCCCTCTCATTCACACACACATATTCTTAATAATTGCAGATCTATACATGTAATCAATTTCAAGGAGGCCCATCCCTCCTTCACAACGGGGAATATATAATTTTGGTATGCACTGATTTATAAATCATTTGGTGAGCATGAATCATCCTTCTTGTTTTCCTATCTAATCTGTTCAACATGTTTTGTGGCCAGTCAATCACTCCAAAACTGTATGTTAGGACAGGAAAAGCAAATTGGTTTATATCTTGGATTTTGTTCCTAGATGTCAACGCTGTATCGGGATTAATTTAAGTCTTCTAAAGTATTCCTTACTAAGTTTTATTCGCATGTGTTCATGTTTTATTGTTGAGCCTTCATCAATTCCCAAATATTTATACACTCCCTCTTGCTCAAATTCTTTTATATCACATTCTTGTCCCAAGCTAATGTTTTCTTGGTGCTGCAGTTTTCCTGCTATAAATGTTGCTTTTGCACATTTATCAAGACCAAATAACATTCTTGTAACATCTGAAAAAGTTTTGACAACTTGGAGCTGTGCTTTCAGTTCCTCATCTCATGAAAACTCATTGAGAGAGAAGATGAAAAGTCTTTACACTTTGTTGTTTTCTAGGAGCCAAATTATAGCCATGACCTAATGTGTTAAGTAGACAGTATAATGGGTTAAGGGCAAGGCAGAATAACAGCGGTGACAGAGAGTCACCCTGGAATATCCCCCTTTGAATTTTTATCCCTGGAATAATAATTTGTCCTTTATCATGGCTTAATTGTAAAGTGGTCTGCCACCGTTTCATTCTCACTGTAATGTAGTCGATAGGTGTAGGGTGTATCTTATACATTTTTAAGCACCGTTTTATCCATAAATGTGGGATACTGTCAAATGCTTTTTTTATAGTCAATCTATGCCATACTGGCATTCTTCCCCTTTTTACAGTTCTCCACTATGACTTTATTTTTACAACAAATGATCCTTTGTTCCATATGACTTTCTTTTATTGCCCTTTTGCTCTATTGCCAAAATTGAATTTTCTTCTAAATGACTATAAACTCTGTCGGCATCAATTCCAGTGTATAGTTTATACGTCGTTGGAAGGTAAGTTATTAGTCTATAGTTTTTAGGGTAGATTGCAGGTTCACTCAAGTATTAGTATTGTTTTTCCTGTTGTTAGCCAGATTGATGTCTGTTCAGGGTGCATATATAAATAGTTCTTACTCATAGCTAAATCTTTGTGCAAAGATGTTAATACTTTTAACCAGAAGTTAGGTACTACATCTGGGCCTGGGGTTTTCAAATTGGAGGCTTTTCTTAACTTTGTTTCAATCTCTCTGGCTGTTACTTTATCCCATTTCATATCCTGCACCTTTAAAGTTCTTATTCTTTCTTTTACTTCTATCCATTTAGCATTTTTGTTATGTTCCACAAGATCTTCATAAATACTTCTCCAAAATGTATCTATTTCTTCTTTTTTGGTGGCCTTTCAATTCCTTTTACCTTATTTCCCAACTCTCTATAGAACTTTTTTGGGTCATCAATAAATTGCTTATTTTGTTCTTTTCCTCTATATTTATCTGTCTATCTTTTTAAAATATTTCCGCCTGTGCTGAGATTTTTATCTTATTTGTGGTAGTGCATGATAGATCCTGGTGTGTTCTAATACTGCACATTGCTTTTATTACTTCTATCTTTCTTAGTATTTTTGTTGATCTGTTTCCTCTTCTATATTATTCTAACAGTGACACTTCTTGTCTTAACTACTTTTTAGTTTTCTCTGTTCAATACTTCCATGATGGTATTCGATTTTCCTCCTTCCTTTCCCTCACTACCCTGTGTTCTTGTAGGTGGACTTTATCGGTTATTAATTTAGCTACACAGTAATATATCCTGCTTACTTCTATTATATTGCATGGATCTCTACGGACAGTCCTACTCATTTGTTTTATCAAACTTCTGACTTTTGGGGTTTTATTGACCTCCTGCAGTCTATTTCTTTCATTGATCTTAATATGTCTATCTATCTTTATTAAATCAAGCAACTCTTCTCTTAGCTCATTTTCTTCTAAACTGAGGACACGTTTTTTATTTTCCATTTCCTGCGGGCATTCTATAGAAAGTCCTGTAGCATCTTCCTGTGGCACATTCTCATTAATTTCATCCTGTGCCATCTGTTGCTCTGTCATATGGGAATTTACTGGCCTATCACTCCTCAACATTGACTGCATCAGAGTTTCCACAGTTTTCTGTTCCTTCCCTTGCTTTCCAGCTTCAGACTGGTTTCCTGTGGAAGGCTCCAAAATATCTTCATAGGACACCTGACCAATTGTTTCCCGTTCCACTGGTTTCCCCTTAATTTGGCTATCCATGGCTCTATTCTGTTGTGGTGCTTTCTGAATTAGATATTCTTCACTGAATCCTTCACTTTGCAGGTACTCCATAACCTCAGTTTATATTTCTTTAAGTTCTCCATTACTAATCTCCTTTTTGAGTTTTCCTCTTTGTCTTCTTATTTTTTGCATTGTAAAGTTTTCCATATCCGGATTCCTTTGCCTGTATTTCTCTTTGAATATTTTTGGTGCTGCTCTTTTTGTATTGGTTAGTTTTGCATTCTCGTTTGCATAAATATTATACCATATTAAATCTCTTTTTCTTTCCCATGTCCATATTTCTTCTTCAGATGTCTCCTGATTTTCCTGTGATATAACCTGCATTAAACCTTCTATAGCAAATCCTTCACTTCTCAGACACTCCATAACTTCACCTTCTATTTTTTTAAATTCTATGTTACTAATCTTCTTTTCTTCCTTTCCTCTTTGTGATAAAATTTTCTTTATTGTGAAATTTTCCATATCTGGATGCCTTTGCCTGTATTTCTCTTCGAATATCTTTGGGACTGCTTTCTTTATATTGATTAATTTGTCTTTCTCCTTTGCATAAATATTGCATCATATCAAATCTCTTCCTTTTCCTTATCCATATTTTTTTTTTATACTTTTCAAAAATTTCAAGGTTTTGTTTATATTTTTGCACTTCCTCAGATGCTTCTTTTTCCAAACAGATCAGTGTTTCTTGACCTATATGCTGTTTTTCACAAATCTGTTGTATTAATGAATACAAATTTTTATTTGAAGCTTCTGACAGTTTTTCTTGTGGAAATATTTTTCTTTCCTTTAATTTCTCTCTTAATCATTTTGTATATCTTGTGTCTGGAAATTCGGAGCTTTTTGCATAATAGTAACAATGCATAATTTCTTTCTTATCCTCAATAGTCCACTTTATCATCTTTTTGGCCCTTCTTTGGCCTATCAGTTTTTGTGATTTTTGTGGACTGCTACTTCCTTCTACAACAAGCAGGCCATCCTCCCCCCTGGGCTTGGCTTAGCCCCATTGTAGAAATGTTTCCATGTTTTGAGAATTCTACACTGTCATCTTTTCCAGTCCTGGCACCAGGACTGGACACTTTTTTATCCTGAGTCTTGTGCACCCAGCTATATTTTTTAATTTTTAACCTACTTCTGTCTATGATATATGCTATATAAATACAGTCTACATATCAGTGTCGCTTTGGTGAAATTTAGTGAAAAAACAGGGTGCACCTCGTGAAGGTACTCACCAAGACTTAAGGATGAATTCAATTTCAACACTACTACTCTCCCTTGCTTGCTGACATTTCATCTCTCCATTTGGACCTCAGATTTCCTCTCTGTGTAGAGTTTGCAAGATACCCTGGTTGTTAGATCAGGTCTGGAAGGTCTTTGCCTCAGCTCCCTCTCCAGATGTTTTATAGTAAGAAACAGCCTATTGCTTCTGCATCTACTTTTTAAAGTGGAGTTCATTTCAAGAGAAGTCCACTTCTATGTGAGGTATCAACCACCAGAATCTGCATTATGTTCTGTTGCAGGAAGGGAAGACCTACTTTGATATTTGTGAGAATTGTATACCATCCCGAAGAATTATGACATGGATATGACATCAACAAAAACATTTTTAATCAGTTGTGGAATCTGTAACCACTGGCCCCCTCATGGCCAGTTGCAACATCCTTATCCATATTTGTGTGACAGGTTCTGTGAAAACCATGGCAGCTGTAATGCCTGCAATGCACAGCAGGGACCAAACCTACACTCTCTTCAGTGTCCTTTCCAGGCTGCCAGGTCATGGACAGATACATGCCCACTTATATGGTCCCTTGTTGTAACAATTTCTCAATCATTTGCTTCTGTTTCTAAGTGCAGGGCATGTCTTAATTTGGATACTATGCATACCACACTGCCATAAACGTTTTAAGAAGTACAGAGACTACATTTTGGGTAATAACGTTTCTTCCTCCTTTTAAAAGGCAGCTTCATTGAACTGGTAATAAACATGTCAGTGAATAACTTTGCAGAAACAGAAAACAACAAAATTCTTCTCCTGTATCTTATGCAGGGAATTAGCTTAAACTTGTTGTTCTAACTTCTGTTTTATTTTGCATAAGTATGAATACTTTGCAGTTATTAAATGCACTTTTGAGTACTGTTTATGGTGTGGTAGTTACTGAACTAAAGTCTTTTGAAAGAGCTGCTCTGTATTACATAATCAGAGTGAGAGGTCCTAGAAAGGTTAAAGCTTTCTTTTCCTATCAAGTCAAAGCTGATAGAGTTCATAGTATGTCACTGCTTGCACAAAGGTATTTTTGTCAGCTGAACCTGCAGTGGTTTGCTTTGTCATTGCTGCTGCTGGAGCTCAAGAAGAATTGTACAACCCGAATTGCATAAGCTGGTGCCAGATTCACATGCTGTTTCATGACATGTGCACATATATGGAGGGTATACAACAGAAGGGTTCCAAAGGGAGTTTTCATCATACATTTTGTGCATTATTTTGCAGGGGAAGAATCTTTAACTAAGAATTATTTTCTCTTTAGATGGTATTCACTATTCAGTCATTTATCTAACAAAAGTGTTGGTGTTTCTGCGGCTGACTTACAAAAGTATTGGTATGAGTACTTTGAAAGTAAAACTGGGCAATCAATTAATTGGAAATGAAGACAGGTATATACACATCCATATGCAAAGTCTACTTGTAGCTGTCAACTTCTTTGATCTTGAATCAAGGACAAAGCCAAAAATAAAGGAAGACAAAGGCCCATAATCTGGAACAATTTTTGAATAACATTCCCATTCACTTTAAAACAAAAATAATAGAGCAACATGGTGTGCATCAACTTGCATTTTGTAAACAATAAGAAATATAATACTCTGTCTGGCATTATTGACTGACTCCAATCCTTAATGATTTACCAGAAAAAAATCAATTGTTTTATGAGGGACAAGGCAAAAATTTAAGGTGAAATCAGAGATGTTCTGCAAACTCAGGCACACTGTGAGATAGTTTTTAACAGTTCACATGAGAAATACAAAATCAGAAAAGTGCCTGGAAATGCTGAACTAATCTTTGTTTTCTTGCATATGTAGATTTTTAGTACATCAGTGGAGAGCATATATAGATCATAAACTGCAAAGCATTATGATTTCTGCTTGCATATATTGACATCAGTTTGATGTAATCTAACCATTGTTCTTCTGACGGCCGCAAACTCTGTGGGTGTTTGAGGCTTCCATCTGTGACAGGCCACAGGCTGCAGAAATTAGTATCCTGTGATTGCTGTGGGCTTTGGAATTCTGCTCCATTTTGCTCTGAGGTGCCTCGTTCTATTTATTTCATGTTGCTGTCTTAATGACATGACTTTGTCCAAGCATCTATGATAATGCTGTTGCTAACATGAAGTAACACCATGTCTGGCTTAACACTGGAAGCAAAATGACAAAACAAAATGTTTTCTAAAGAGTTATGCTGGTTTTATGCAGTCCAAGCCTTAATAATTTATTTTAGTTTTAGAAGTTAATTAAAACCGTTGTTCCCTAGTTATCAGATGGAATATGAAGCTGTAATGTTTTTGCATGTAATGAAAGCTTTTTATCATAACACCAGTCTGAGGTGACCTTCATTTAATTTTTATTTGGAAATAAGATGTCTTCTGTAATTTCCATTATGTATTTGTTCAGAAAACAATTTCTTCTGTGAAGCTGAAGAGCAGAACTGTATTACATTTTTGGAATAATGGTGTTATGGAAATATCCACCGTCATATAAGGTAGGTGGAAATGCTTTGGATGTAAACATGGCCTTTTTACTTTTTACTGCTGCAGTTTCAGTTTGATAGGTGATTCACTGTTTAACACTGATACATTTGTAAAGCTAAGAGTATGAAAGAGCTGCATTACAACATCTAGCTAGTGCAGCTTCAACACTCACTGCCCTTGGTGATTAGTGTCTTATGTTTATAGGGCTGAACCAGAATGACTTGGGATGTGTAAACCTTCTGCATCATGTCAGCCAGTTAGTGCAATAGTGAATTGCTGCTGGTTCCACGTGTATAAGTGCTGGAAGCTGTTAAAGACTGGGGGGCACTTAGTGAACTAAAAAGGGAAAGGAGGACATTTTAAGCTTAGCCAATTCCCTTTTGGTGCTTGAATTAACATTTTCTGGTCTTAGCTATCCCCATGGCTGATAATTGTATATTAGCCCTAGTGAGAACTATGATCATACCATAGATAATTTGAGGGGGTCATGTGACGGATGCAGCATTTAGGAACTGCCTCCATCCATTAGTGGCATAAGAGGAAATCCTGGAGTACATTTTCTATGACCCATCCTTAGATCCAAGTTGCATTTAAATATGGATGGATGAGCTTTTCTTTATTTTTATGGATAGTCTGTTCTGGAACAGTGGTAGCCTCTGTGATATATATCCATCTCTCCACAACATTCAGTTTATATACCTGGACTGAATATTTCTGATGCCATTTGACTTGCTGATGTTTAGTAGGTCCATCTGTGTTATGTTGGAGGATGCTTTGTATGCCAGACATGTCAACTCTAAGCACTCTGTAGGATACCGAGTATAGTAATAAATCTTTGAGGTGGTCCATGCAAGACCTATTTTTAGGACTTGTATTCTTTTAGTAAGGTATCTCTGAAGGTATTCCAATTGTTGCATGGGGCTGGGCAGATACATGCCAAAGTGGGCATTATACAAAATGATTAACATAATGAGAGCTTTGTAAAGGGGGAAAAGAATATCTCTAGATCTAGTCACAATCAATTTGTTTATAAGCTGTGCAGTATAGAAAGGCTTTCTTATGACTCTGGGCACATGTTGGGCAAAAGTTATGTCACTGTACACACAAATTCCCAAATGCCAAACAATTAGATCAGTTCTCAGAGGGCATTGTCATGATTTTGATGCCAGTTATTATTTGAGACAAACCTTCCTGCATGATGGTTAAGTCATTTGGGGATTCAATAACTTCTCCTAGCTTGCAGTCATCTCAAACTTAGCTGGCCAAAGTTCTTTGGCATTTCCTTTTACTTTTGAGATGTATTTGCCAAACAGAAAAAGTCTCAGCACCGAACCCTGGGGGACTCCATTGGTGACTGGTCTCTTCCCCTGTTTTGATCTCCTGCATCCTGTGAGCTAAGTTGGCAATGCAGCTGGTGATGTAAGTGTTTGCTCCTACATTATTCATCTTTTGTACTATACCTGACTAGGGCACTGTGTCAAAAGGCTTGGCCAGGTCAAGGTAATGTGGTGTGAACTGTTTTACCTTCATCCATTGCTTTGGTAACAAGAGTAAAGCTTAAAATTTGCCCATGATTTTGAGCCTTTCACACTTTCCTCTGGGTTATTTTCAAACACATTTTTAGGGCCATGCATACATGTATACATTCCTTGATTCACCTTCCTGATTGCATTAAATTATATTCCTTGTATAATGCAGCACACTTGTCAGACTTAAGTTAGAGCGCATTTTAAATGTATTTTTTAAACATTTTTCCAGTAGGCAATGAAACAAAAATGCATTAACCAATAATGACAAAACTTCCCTATTCAGAACATTTCCATCATAAAGGTCTACTTCCACACATAACTGCATTTTACATTTATTGTTTGAACATTTTTCCAGTAGGCAATGAAGCAAAATGCATGCACCAATAATGACAAAACTGCCCTATTCAGAACATTTCCATGAAAACAGTCTACTTCTATACACAATATTTAAATACAGAATCACAGTAGAGTGTAAGCAATAGGCATGTTGCACAGCTTCTTGAACTTATTTTCAATTGGGGGCGGGGCAAAAGGCCAGAAACCAGGGACACAGTTTAAACATTGCTTGTATAATTTTGGAAAGTTGCTTGCATAAAATGTTGTGTTACCACCATGCATTTCACTGCCAAGTCTTGAACTCAGAACCTTGTGCACTACAGTCAGAGCATCATACCCCTAAGCTAAACCAGCAGTTTCTTGAAAGACAGGAAGACAAACTAAAATGGCTATCATATCATTTAGTGAATTCATTTCTCACTTCTCACCATAGCTCTCAACCTCTTAGCACAAAAATACAGAACAAAGCCAATAATGGGGGAATACAGCCCCAAAATAGGGACACATTTCAAATACTGATTTTATAACCTTAGAAAATTGCTAGAATAAAAGGTTTAGGGACATATTTCAAATACTGATTTTATAACCTTAGAAAATTGCTAGAATACAAGGTTTTGTTTTACCAGTCCAGAGGAACAGAACAACAATGCAACAATGTGAGGCATAAATTCAGAATTGATGGTGGCTAGGGACTTTAGGCTCTTTTGTTACCTGTACCCAAGGTACAGGGTTTGAGCCTGAGTACCTCTAGCCACCAGATGTAGCCTGCTGGGGCACCAAATATATCCTGCTGGGGGCATTTTCACACACACACTCTACAGGCTTCTGAGGCAGCAGCTTGAATACATCTGTGTTCCCGCTTGTATAACAACCGGAAATATGTGTGCTGACGTCATCATGGCAGTTGGAGGCGGAAAATGAAAAGGCAGAGTTATGGATGATCTGCAAAACTGGGGGGGGGGGGGCTCCCCTCCCCCCACACTCTATGGTTCTGGCGTCCATGTCCACTTGTAGTCTGAGTGATGAATTCCCTGCAGAATTCAAATTGTTGGTGAATCATGAAAAGAACTTTGTAAATAACATCTGTTTTTCATTTACGTACCACATGGCAATTATGCATTAGATACAATGATGGAAAGTTGTACTTGGCACTGTTTAGGAGTACAGTACTGATGAGGTCTGGAGTAAATGGTTTGAGCAACTACCTAAATGCTAACCTTCATTGGTTCAAAGTGATCCATTCATTGAAGAAAAGCAATTGAACTTTCACATTTTGAAATGGACATTTTCCATGTTACAGCAATAAATGTTTTGCTTTATCTTGAACGAAGTGGAAACTCCAGCACAGATCAGCAGCACCTTTTGTTATGAATTTAAAGGTATTCAGTTTTGGGTATGCTAACTGGTTCATAGAGAGGGTGCTTGGTTTGAAAATCTGCCAGCATTTGGACGGGGGGGGGGTGAAAGAGCTGTGGATAACCTGTGCTATAATTTCAAATGTACACACTCCTGGGAAAGAGAAAAAGAGGTTAACCCAGTTAATAATGAATTAAATAATATATTTTAAACTTCAGTGTCTTTTTTCAGAATGTTTGTTTGTCATAATATGTAAAACTACTATGAAAAACAAGGAAAAGATGATAAAGGAATGATAAGGCCCATGGGCAATATAAAATATCTCAGGATAGCAGGGGTACTGATAACTTCCATAGAGGAGGGTCTTGCATCAGTCTGATGAAGTCTCTGTACTTTTAGTTCCATGTTACTTTGGAATATATTTTTTTATTTTTGTAGTATTGAATTGGAACTGATTTTTTATTTAAGTTTTAGATGCAGCTTTGTACTGTGGCTTGTCTTGTTTTATGTCTGCTGTAACATGAAGGGTGGAAAACATGATAGAGAATAATTACTTGAGGATGAAACCTAGTGGTGGTTCATTGGGAGATGGGGACTAGTCAGAAAAGATATCCTTTGAGATGATAGTTGGCAACAAATAAATGCAAAGAGCTACATCTGTGAAGCAATAACTGCAAAGTTGGATATCAGTTTGGAGAGGTCAAACTCCCATTAAAATGCCATAAAAGTACACTGAAAGAGGTGAAACTCTGACTAAGGATACCATGGTAAGATGGAAAGAGATGACAGAAGCAATGCATTGGAGGAGTACAGGTCCCCTGCATTTTGTAGTTACCTTGTAGATATATTTACTGAACTGCCTAAAATAACCATTTACTAAATATTTATTTGTTGTTTTCATCTTTAATTGCTTCTCATTGTTTATCATGAGCATCAGCATGGGATAGGTAAGCAGCCCGGTTTACTAACTGTTTTTGCATGAAACTCCACATATTTTACATGACTCTATAATTCAAAACCCAAACACATATTTACACCCACACATGAAATTTTTCTTTCTTTCTTTATGTGAACTTAAATATGCACATTTTTTTTCAAAATATTATGTGGCCTCCCCCACAGGTGTGTATATATGTATGGGTCCCCTTTGAAACATCTAAAACACATAACATTTAATTTCATAACACTGAGACCAGAATATCTAAAACCAAAACATCGAATTTCATAACATCTAACAGTACAGATTACATGAAAATAACATCCCCTCCACGTATAATGACACCAAACTGCCAAACACACTTTTTACTATGTTTCTGCAGGATGTCTATGCAACAGTTCACACACACGTGACACGGCGGTGTGTGCAACCGGACCATTCTTAAAGAACACCCTTAAAAACAAAAACAGTATTTTTTTAATTAAAAAGTAACTGTGACAGTCCCTCAGTAAGTGAAGTAAAAAAAAAAAAAGTGCCACCCAGGGCAGACCTCTCCTCTCACCCCCTCAGCTATGCCACTGGCCCATTATTTCATTAATACTGATATTTTACTACCATCTGACTATGTAAGTGAGTTGGGCATTATGGTAGATAGTAATTAATGAATTTATTTATTTATGTAGCCTTTGTTGACCAGATTGGTCCTACTAGGCTAATGGCCTCTTTTCAGGGAACATCCAAGGTGGTATGTATACTTCTATTAAGGGAAATTTGACTACTGTATTGGGAACTTCCCCTACTCTTTTTGATAGGTGCACTTCCCTTATGCTACACTGCACTTTCAACAATCCAGCTATCAGGTGTGGGAATAGAACTCGCATACTTCTGCACCAAAAATCAGTGTGCAACCTGTTGCACCACTGACACTGTTGTTAGAACATCCATTAAATTCTCTTAGATCTTTAACATTTGAATGCAGTGCCAGTACTATAATAAGGAAGATTTAATTGTCTGCTATGGGTATTTTAGAACAATCACTTCTAGACTCCCTGAGGTTCTATTAACCCTTATAAAACAGTGGCATAGCCCATTGTAGTACACAGGCCAATACTTTGCATTCATGGGTATCAACAAATATGAAAGCTGTAACAGGACCAGTAATGGTATGGTAAAATAATTGCAGGTTTTTAGGATGTGGCATGGTGCAGGTTGTTTTATGGAGACATGGTTTTGGTCTTCAAAGTCTAAAAAGTGAATCATTAGCCAGAGCAGTAGATATTTATCTTGTTAAGGAATCCATGTACTGTTCCAAATAAGTGTCTGGTAGAAACACAACAGTGTAATACAAACCTCAAAAGAAATTATTTTAACATCATTAGTGCTACATTACAGTTACAGAACTTACTTCCTTTGTGCATCAGACACATTAACACAATTATCAGTGTCCATGATACATGGGAAGAGAATATTGTTTATGATAGTTTACACAAATGCATACAGACATCACATTGAAGCTTCAGGTTTGTGTCTGCTAATACTCAGACCTATATAGCAGTAGTTTATGTCAGAAATGGATGAGGCACAGCACTAATGTTTCAAATTATTGGGATAAAACATCTAACAAGCATTGCTAGGAGTGTGCTGGTCTAGCAAAGACTGACTTCAGAGGATCGTTAAAAAGTGATGCCAGCTGTCTCATCACTAATTGTAAGCTATGGAGGTAAAACACAATAACATAAGCTTGTTTTTGTCTTATTTACTTTTAGTTCTAATGAGAACTATTGGCAATGAGTCTGTTTTATAGCAGTGGTTAAGAATAACGAAAATAAATATTGCATGTCCATGGAAACCACAGGAAAAAGCTGAAGCTGTTTATGATACAGCATTAATGTAATCCAAGGACGTAGGCTACCATTAAAGTTAATCCCTGTCTACGGGTGGAATGGCACTTAGCTGTGCTTCATGGATTATTTCACCCACAGGAAATAATTAAACAATGTAAGAGCATAACTAATTGTATATGAATAAATGGAAGCAGTTCATATGGCACTGTAACACCGTAAAATAGTATCTCTATTTATAATTTAATGGACTCTGCTAAATGCATCATTCAATAGGGCAGTTTAATGTAAGCCAAAACTCATTTAGAGCATTACAAAGTTTGGCTGATATTATGGAAGTATGGAGTCCTCCAGCAGTACAGACCTCTGGCAGCTTCTAATGTTGTCAGTATATCCAAGACTTGATTTTTTTCTGCTTTTATTTAGCAATAGCAGTAGTGGCAGTTCACAAATGATATGATGGTGACAACCTGATGTGTGTGTGTGTGTGCGTGTGTGTGTGTGTGTGTGTGTGTGTGTGTGTGTGTGTGTGCGCGTGTGTGTGTGCATGTGTGCGTGTGTGAACTTATTTACTGTGGCATTTTTACACCAAAACTTCAAAGATTATCAATGCAGTTTTTATTTCATGATAAAACAGAAGTCAGTACTCCTTCTGATGCAACTGTACCAGAATATGTTTCTGAACCAAAAAAAAAAAAGGTATGCAAGGTGTCTTTTTTTCCAACAGTCCCAGATTCCACACAGATGGGGCAATAGTTAATTAAAAAAATACACAATTTCTATATTGGCAAGAAACAAGAATCAAAGTCCATAGCATATAGATGCTGTTTGACAGTGTCTTCACAGGAAGATGTCCAGATCTTCTGAAAACGGCCAACAGTGGTGTTTCCTTACTGAAGCATAATGTCGAGAACTGATACTATCTGTCATTGTCCTTCTATGAGTGCAATGTTTCTGGTTTGGTAGGGTTACAGCCCTCACATTTATGCATTGTTTAATTACAAAATGTCTGCTAGTAACTGAATTATGCAGGGATTCTCTCTGCCTAATGTAAAAATATATTAACTTTTTCAAAACACAAGTTCTGTTTACAGATGTTTACATCAAGTTTTAAAGCAGCAGATCTGTGTACTACTATTTATCTCAGTTTTATACAGCAAGAACAGCCACACTGCTATAATATATGTATATGTGTGTGAGTATATGCCCTTAAATTGATTTGCAGAAACACTGATGCACATTCCATCACTTTTTGCACACTTAAATTGGAAACAAAACATTAAACTGTACCGATTGCAAAAACAGAAAAAAAGTTCTCTTTTTGCAGTTTGCTTGGCTAAGAGAACGTATACCTTCAGACATAATTTGTCTAAACAGTGGTACTGTTAGGGAAAAGGTTTTTGATGAGGTAAGATGTAGGGGTGGGATTAGGGGTAGCAACGCACGGTTATGTTTAGAACACGAGTATGGTAGACCCCTGTAATGAATTACTCATGTCCTAACCCTAACCATGACCCTAACCCTGCATACGTACCCTGTGTGTGTGTCTACATGTACATGCATGTATGTATGTATGCATGTATGTATTTGTAAGCACATGTATGTGCTTGCACCTATATATATATGTTTTAAGGAGTGATCATATGTAGACCATGGCCAGTGCAATAGTGACAGGATTGATGGGGTACTTTTGTAATTATTATGTAATGCAGTTATAGTAAGCAACTTTGGTACACAGTACAGCTTACTGAATTAAGTCAGTGCTCTTATTCATAATGTGTAGCTCATTTTCATATATGCTGCTCACCACCTGTCTGCTTGGTACCAACAAGTGTTGTTTCTACAGCAATACTACTCATTTATCTCGGAAGTAGGAGCTCTCAGTTTTTCTGCAATTTCCCGGGCACAGGGCCTTTGCACTGCTGGCCATTTCTCTGAATGTCAGCCATGATCCTTTGTCATAATACTCCTTATGAGCTTAAGACCTTCTATAAGATGTGAAGTAACAGGCACAGACAATGTACACAAGAGGAAACATTCCTGAAGTCATGTAAAATAATCCATCTCATCAATAAGTAACAGAAAAAAGGAATAAAGGCTTTATTAGAAATACAGGGTAGACTAGAAGTGCATTATAGTTTGCTGATTGCTTGCAGAATGAGACATTAATTATTACAAGTTAAGGTCATGGTGACAGTTCAATGGAGAAGTATTGTAAAGTGGAATTAGAAGGCAAAACAAAATGAAGCATCATCAATCCAGCAAGACTTTCATTACATTAATAGTCTCTTCACACACACACACACACACACTTATTTAACAAGGCTGGTACACCAGCATATCCAAAAAATTGCTGCCCTTGTCCATGAGTGAACTGGATACCGTCTAAGTGAGTATGATAACAGAAGAGCAACTAGACAGATTTTTTGCCTCTTTTTTTCTTCCCCTCCCCATTTGTCAACAGTCAGTCCCATTCTCTGCTGATTGGTCTGTTCTTCCCCTTCATGGGAGGTAGAAGCTGACCAAGAGGGGACATCATTTAAGCAGTCATCAGGGGTTGTCTTATTTTAGTTCTAATCCCCTGGCATCTGCAAATAATATGGTGCAGTGTTTGGCCTGCAGTACGAGTTAGTGTGGTTCTGTAATTTCCATAGGTTATATAAACCTATATATGAGCAAGTACTCCCATCTGGCCTCCACTGGGGACTCTACCATTAGACTGTGCATGTCAGGCAAGTGCCCCTACACTCTCCTCTAGAAGAGAAGTCAGCAGGCTATCCTGTGTCACTTTTCCTTCTACTTGCCAAATTTAGCAGGTGCTTTAGATGCTATCCAAATTCAGGTCACTTGTGTTTTAGTCAGAGCTTTTATTTTTTTCTGCTAACTGAACTAGCTAAGGTAGAAATTGATTATAAGCATAAACCACTCAAAGTGTGTGGCTGAAAATGTATTCGTATAAACTTTATGCATATATTTAGAATCAATGATAAAAATAACAGTGTGTGTGTTAAAATGATCAGATTATTTGCGACTTCACACAGTTCACAATTCCTGTACCTTAAAGTCATGCACGTTTCTTTGTAACTTGCACTGTTGTTGTCTTTCTGGATATCACATGCTCTGTGCAGTAACATGACTGTGGATAGAAAAAAGTGCAAAATCTTAGAACAAGTTGTAGATATAAGGATAACATGAAAATGTAGTGGCTACACTACAGAGATGGGAGTTTTTTTTGCCAAACCATATTGTATACAGTGTGGAATAATCATAGCTAAATGGATACATTAGTGAGCAACAGACAAATAGGCAAAAATAAAAGGTGGCCAATATGGCTGTATAGGAGTGGGGGTATGAGCAATTGGGGCAAACATTAGAGTCTACAAGATGAGGAAAGAAGGGGGTGGAGGTGGAGGAGGCCCACTACAAAGAAAGACAGCAAGTTAAAATGTCACATAAAATAATGGCAGTCAGAACTTCAGCCATGTTTATCAGAAATTATTTTATGCCAGGAGCTGCAATAGACAGACTCCATATGCATTATCAGATATTACAAGTATTAGTCATTGGAGAATTGGCACCTCCACTCAAATAAAGCAGTGCAGCCTGTACATTAGTGCGTTTTGACCCAGAAAGGTACTCGGTTGCATTTGGAATGCATGGACCTATTACAGTATGAGCTGAGGAATTTCCCCTCACCTTCCAGCATATTCTTCTGTACCACAAGTGTGCTGATGTATGGTAAGTGGATATCTTACCTAGTATGTTCCTGGCCATACCTCTCAACTGCCCTGGATTACCCAGAATGCCTCTGATTTTGCCTTATATTTTTACCCTGTGCCTCATTTTTTGATTTTTTGGTAAATCATTCAGGTTTACAGTAAGTTAATAATGCCAGCCATTAGAGTTTTATATTTCTTGTGGTTCAGAAAACACATTGGTGATGTAAATCCTGTTGTTGTTCTATTCTTTAAGTAAATAAGAACTATATTTAAAAATTGTCCCTGATTTTGAGCCTTTGTAGTGAATTGTTAAGCAAATACATTTTGAGGCATGCCAGCACTCCATCTTCAACTTTCATTTTCCACCAGTTAAGTCTCTCTCCTTCTCCAAGTCTAAATAGTAAAACTTGAGATCCTTTGTCCTTCTGGTAAAGTGACATTCATGCCTTCTGATTACCCAAGTCATAAGATAGTCTCTCCTATGTTTACACTGAGCCCAGTAATTCAATAATGTCTTGGTGTGTAATGGATTCATTGTGTATCGTGCCTTGCCAACCAATATATCCCCTCCACAGATGCATAGTGCAAACACATTCACTTTCTTAGCCTACTCATAAGGTAAGCAGGTAATTGGTGCAGCTGTCTGCAAACTGCTATAACTGTGTGACTAATCATGTACATGCTATGGTACTTATCGAAAATTATTTTATGGCCTTAAACACATTATATTTGAAGTGTGGTAGATGTAAGAAACAACCAAATAACAGACACTGAAAAAGAGTTTAACTCAAAAGCTCTGTGTTTTACGTTTTACATTTTATTGTATTGAATATTTACTGAATGGTGGACTTCTGTTTGATTGTTTCTTACTGGTGATTTGGTGTATCTTGAAGTCCTTCAGTTGATTAGAAATGTGGTACATGTGTGAAGTAACCATTCCTTAGTGCTTTGATAGTATCGCTGGCTGACATTACACCTTCAGTAGTTTTACATTATCCACTTAGTAAATTTTACATCAAAGCCAGCCAGAAGTCTTGCTGCTCTATCATTTTTTAAAAAAAATAGCTTTTGCTGATGTTTCTCACTAGATCTATACTGTTCTATGTAATTATGTAAATTTCTTCGTAATCTTTTTGTATTGTAACATACATATCTGACTATAAATATTGTAATCTTTACTTTGGGAGCTTTTCTCTCCATGTCACTGCTGAAAATGGGTTTTGTTTCTTGCCCAGTCGGACACTACATGGTTACCAAATGTAAATGAATAAATAAGTTTTTGCGAGCAGCAGCAGAAGATGTTAACCACTGGTACATATAATTCTTGCAGCTTGAACTAGTCTCCCCACTTAACCTTTAAGAGCTTCAAACCTGCTGTTTTAAGTAGTATGAGCTGTTAGCAGTTAGTAAGTGGGTCTAAGATGACTTGCTGTCTGAACATTTTGATTACCATTAAAGCTTAAAAATTCTGATTTATACGCAGAGGAAAAGGTCAGCAACTTGTTGGATATCATTTACAACATGCTTTATTAAAATGCATTGCCTCAGGCATGCTGGGCTTTAATTTCCATGACTGCTCAAAGGAGCCTGTCATTGAAGTGTGATTACTTATCAAGGCTTTTTCTACATAACCTCAATTGAATATTCTTACCATGAAGGTGAGGGGTGTGTGTGTGTGTTGTGGACAGACGTGATCTATGTCTTCTAGCAGGCTATTGTGGCAGCAGTAAAACTGAGGCAGCAAAACATGTGAAATTAATGAATTGTTTTGAATGGAAGGTGAATTTTAATCATCTCCACATTAGTGATGTCATCGCCTTGAACTGGATTATCAGTTTTGCTGTAATCTTCCTTCTGACAAGGAGCAGAATGAAATATTGTAACTGTATCTGTGCAATAATGCATCTTTTTATGCTTTTTTCTTTGAAACTAAAAACTAAACCCTGTCGTGTCCTTCCATTGTTGATGTTTCCAAATGGTTGCTGACTTAATGTGAATTTAATTTAGTGTTGCATAACTTGTCAGCCTTATGACCACAGGATGGCATAATCTGTGTAGATAAATACAGAACAAACTTCAGATGTTTTACCTGAAGTTTAGAGAAGGAAAATGTATTCATACTTGTTAATGATACTACAAAAATTATTGGCACTGCCACTGTACCTTAGCCTTTCTCTCCCCATTCAAGGTAATATGCTGCTGCCTTTATGGCAGCCTCTTCTTCCTTACCTTCTTCTTATTCTGCGACTATGTGACCTTTATCCTTCCTCAGCTGTTTCTACGCATGCTGCTCTATCAATCTTATAGGTTCATAAGTATTTACTAGGAATGTAGTCAAAAAGCTCCTTGAATAGCTTCCCCAAAGCAACCCAGAAGACATGTAAAAATAATTAGCAGCTTAATAAATTAGTCATTGTTTTAGCTGCCTTGATTAAGGACACACATGTTTCATACTCCAGGGGTAAACTTACAATTACCTGTCAAACTGTCAATACTAGAATTAAAGGTGGTTAATGCGCTGCCTTATTTAGTATGCAAGAGATGTTTATTCCATAGGTCAGGGATGGATTGCATTGGGTATCTATTGCATTAGTAAATCCCATTTATGTGACAATGTAGACTGAGGTCCTCGATGTCAGTTTTAATGATACTACAAGTCTTGTGGAGGTAAAAGAGATCTAATAGGACAGTAGGCCAGATTCAATAAAGCCTACACTGTTTGTACACTAAGTGTATACTGTTCTGAGTGAACAGACAATGCAGACATAACTCACGCCTTCTTCCTCCTAATTATAGTTTCCTACCAATATTCTTGCAGTTTTAAATATTGACAGGAATTAATAAAGGTTACCACAAAGTGTAAATTACATGTACACTTAGTATAATCTTTCTGAGTGATTAGAAAGCACAAAAAATGTGATAATTTTATTGAATACAGATTCTGTACATTTAGTATAGGCTTTATTGAATCTGGTCCAGGGTCTTTTATGATCAGAAGGCTAAACAAAGATCACCATGCAGGAACTTATATGACATGGAATATAGAAAGAGGACTTTCATTCTATAATGGTAGTTTAAGGAGCTTAGTCTTGTGATTTTCTTAGTTAAAACTGTTGTGGACTTTTAGGCATATTGGGTGAGATATTTGGAGAGGTTTCAGTAGATAGTCATTGTATTCAATACTGGGCCTAATATTGGATGAAAAGAGAGAAATTAAGTTTTCGGATAAAAAAGGATATTCCCATGGAAATTATCTAGACAAGGTAGAATAATTTCTTAACTATGGTTGATACATTGTGTAAAAAACCCTCTCTGGGCCAGTAATCATGTAGCCTGTATCCTCACCACTATCACTGGAAAGGGACGTTCACTTGGAATACAAATAGATGCACTCAGTATTTCCAGATGCAGCTCTCTGCACCAAGTACAGATTCCCTTAAGAGCACACAGGGAACGCACTCAGCCCTGGGGTCTGGATTTGTCTATATTTGTCTCCCTCCAGATCCCCAATAAGACTCCCCACTGGTACAGCTGTAGGGTTAGGTCCTCAGCTGAGTGTCCAAGCCAAGTCCTCCAGCACCTCTTTGTGAAATGAAACTAGTGTTTCATGTTCGTGCCCCAAATAGCTGACACACACACTCTTTGAGATTTAATTTGTCACACACACACACACACACACACACACACACACACACACACACACACCTGAGAAAGGCTGGCACAGATTTACCTTCTGCTCAGAGTATAAGGTAGTTATCACTGTCACCAGACATTCAAAATCAGTTACTCTAATGCCCTTAACAAAGGGTGTCCCATTATACTGTGTAATATTAATACTAATACTAATACAAATGGTAGTAGTTGACGAAGACAGCTAGGCCTTCAGGTGTGGCCCGCACATTGTCAACAATTAAATATAAGCACTCTCAAAGGTTAAATACTTTCAAAAAGGACCAAACACAGTAAAAGTTTTAAATATATTTATATATTTAATGATAAATAAAAGGGCATGAAAATACTAAATATATATTTACAGTAAATCACAGAGTTCAAATCACAGGACATATTAAAATAACATTGATGGACAGACTCAGACAAGTAAAGAAAAACAATATCTAAGCTTCACTATATTTTCTTGACTAGGCTTGTAGATGCCGTCGGGCAGATAGCCTAGTATGGACCTATGAATCTAGGAGAATTAATATTCCCTGCTTACTTAATACAGCAAGGCAGATGGTATGGTGAATGGTAGTTTTTATTATCAGGCCCAAGACAGAATACACAAAACTGAAAGAACGCTCTTTATAATATCTAAAACATAATTTCCAGAATGGCTGCCAGAATGACCTCATCTGGTCACCTGACTTTAGCTTCTCACAGTATTCCCCTTTAAAGCTGAAACAGGAATTTAGCATAGATGGCTACAATACACATTTAAATGTTTATGGCAGTTCCTGGGGCTTCCCCTCTTTTTACTGAGCTAATGAACAAAGGCTTCTTCCATACCTATCATCTCCAGTCCTATTCAGCACAGTGGGTGCTATGTTTATGGCTTAACAGCTAATTTAATTTCAAGTATTTTCCCAGACTAACTGGACTGAGGCTAACCGCTTTTCTTCCAGTGTCCTTTGCTAACATATATACATACAGTCTCACATGTATATTCCTTCTCTGCCCAGCAGGATCCACTGTTGGTATATATTTTTAACACTAGCAACTTTACAAAGACATTTTGATTTTCAAATGCTGTACAGTTCTAATACATTTGTAACACAAGCATCTTGTACACATCAGTTTGATATTCAAGGGATATCATTCTTTACAAAACTCCGGCTAGCTATGCTGGCACTGGCCCATATCATCTAACATGGTTGTCAAAATCTAGTTCATTTTCAGTGACTGTCAGATTAAAGTAGGGTATTCTTTATATGGATTGTTTGCTGAATAATACTGCACTAGATATTTTTAGCATTGCATTTGAGTCCTTGGTCAGTAAACAGGGAGTGGTTGTTAAGTTGATATGATTCTTTCTTCTGCACTGTATATGTTCACCACAGATGTGACACTTGTTATGTTGTCTCATTTTAGTTGTTTATGTAGCATAGCTAGAGTAATTACTTTTTTTCTGGAGTGATTTCTCACTCTTTGGATCTCAAAGTACATATCTCCTGATGAAGAGGAATGACTGTACTTGATATTGTTATCCACAACAAACACAGGTTTAATGGGGTCCTTCTCCCTTAGTTCCTCCTCTTCACACATCATTCCCCAAACTCCATGACAAATAATGCCTGCAGAATCCTAGGATTACTGTAGTAATGTCCTGTTGGCTGGATTTATTTAAAAGTGTTGCTGTTTTTTTTAATGTCAGCTGTCAACACTTGATATGAGTGATGTGTTTATTACATACCTATTAATGGAGTTAATGAACCCTGCCTGTTAATCTTAGAGCCAGTGGTGGCAGGACTAACAAAAATCAGTGTTGTAATTGATTGACCCTGTTCTTTATGGATTTGAGATATAGTGTAACAGGGACCTAGCTTGCCATGCTGTAATAATATATGCGATCGCACATAAGATACGTGAAGTCAAGCATCTCAACTTTATGTAGAATAATGGTATGCACAACCATACCTGTCAGACAACTAAAACAGGAGAAATCCTGCATACAGCAGACAAGTGTTGTGAGTAACCTGTCTATAACACAGCTGAACACAAAGGGTCCTGCTTATGATAAAACAGTGGGATATGTGCTTTGTCTGTGGTACATGTAAAGCCTTCTAAAATATAATGTTAAGAGTAAATCTACCTGTCACCCAGGTGAGTACAGTATAACATATTTATGATAAAATTATGATTTGACTGATCTTTTCTGTCGTATATGTGAATAAAGAGAGTTTAGTTATTGTCTGGGTACATAGACTATATATGTTACTCAATTGTCTGTTCATCTTCCCCACATAATAACTCAGGCATGCCATATACTTAGCCAAGTATATGACATGTTGGGATAAACAACTCCCTTTCTTAAACCTTACTCTAGTTTGGTTGGCGTCCCCTAATGTAATTAATTTCTCTTCTATAATCTTACACTGCTGGCACTGCCCACATGTATGGCATGTCCAAGTTATTATATGGGGAAGACGGACAGACAATTGAGGAACAGGATATATGATCACACCTACTGCATAAGAAAAAAGGATAAAAGCAATGCTTTGTGTAGACACATACTTAAACATGATGCAATGGAAATGTTAAGGTCAAATTAGCAGAAAAAGAGGTCAGATGGCAACTCATGCTAAATGCAACCAAAGAGCCTGGGTTGAACAACCATATTCCCATTAAACCAATCTTGGATGCAAGAATATGAATGACGTGTTGTAGTGGGGTATACGTATGCACAGAATAAAGTAAGAAACAAGTGAATAGAAAAAAATAAAAAATGAAAGCTGGTGCAACAAGAAAGGAGGCAACATGTCAGGTTATAATGTCCAAATAACTCGTGTAATATTGAGTTTTAAAGATGAAAACATATTTTTTTACAATAGCATGAAGGAGTATCAATATGTTATACATGTTTTTTTTTTCTTATCACAAATGTGTTTTTATAATGTATAAGAAAAGTGCAATATTGTGTTCTAAAGTAGTGCATATATTTTTAACATAGCACAAATTATTTAAAAATGTATAAAAGTGTTTTTATACTAAAATGTGATATATATATATATATATATATATATATATATATATATATATATATATATATACATGTATATGATTGTTTTATAACTGTATGGCAACAGGGTGTAATATGAAACTGTGTAAGCTGAATGAGCAGAATTAATCAATATTCATAAGGTTATGTTTTATTCATGAGAAGGTCAATTGGTTGAGCATTTCCAATGGATCTTGATTTTTTTGAAAATGTATTGCATAGGGGGGAGAAACACACATTTCATTGTTCTGAAGAAGTCTGCAGTTAGCAGATGAAAGCACTTAACCTGTGTGTAAAATAGTTTCAACCCTCAGGGGTTAATTTTTGTTTGTTTTCTATTAAAAGTGATTTTTGAAAGTAAGC
This sequence comes from Protopterus annectens, assembly GCF_019279795.1. Lineage (NCBI taxonomy): Eukaryota > Metazoa > Chordata > Ceratodontiformes > Protopteridae > Protopterus > Protopterus annectens. The sequence continues at coordinate 750,691,253 of NC_056748.1, forward strand.
ATTTGCAGTGAGCTACGGTCCTTAGCGTATATTTGGTAATTATTTTTACTCATTAAGCCTTTACAGTCAAATAGAAATATGAAAATGATTGTAACATATTTCCCCATATTACTCAAAAAGTCTTCCTTTTCCATTTGAATTCTGCTGCTCCTTCAGTTTTTCTTCCTCTTCCACTGACATTGCAGTCTCCCAGAATTCAGTCTGTGTTACTAAAAACAGAGAATATTTTGGCATCTCCTTTATCTTAGCCATCAATATGTTAACATTCCATCTGTAGCAAATACTTTCAACATTGCAGGTAAAGTCAGCCTATCTTTTAGGCTACATTGTCTACATTTTCAAACAGCATCTATAAACTAATATCTTAAAAGTTGCATATGAGTACTCATGCTCTATGTGAACTGTCTGACCTGCTGCAATGCATTTTCTGCTCAGTTTCCCCAGTTACCCTGACATCTGTTCTTGTTTATATGTCATTGCAAACTGGATATAACTAGCTCTTGGACTGCCATCCATAGGTACTGTAAGGTATAGTCAAGAGTAGCTGAGACTTTCCCAGTGACAATTTCATAAAGCCCGTCTATTGTGGCGTCTTACTTTTCAGAGACTCCATCAAGTCTACTTTTTACCCTCCTTCACTTTACTCAGCTTCATATTCTTTTTACAAGCCTCATCCTACTTTGTAAGGCTTGCTGATCCCCATTTTGTGCCTACTTACCTGGTTTATCCTTTCTGTTTCACACTTTAGGCAGCTGTTGCTTAACTTGTACCTGCAACACTGACTACTTTCAGTTTTTCTTAGATACCCTTCCAACAGTCCTGAAAAATGCCACAAGCTACATTTCACCTCTTCCAACATTTTTTTAAGTGTTTACCATTTAGTCAAATCAGTTATTTGTGGAATACTGTTTTGTGGCCATTTAACATGGCCTGTCAGCATTACTCTTCCATATTCACATTCTTAGTTAAGGTTTCCATTTTCTGCTACGATTCAAGTGACATGACCTTCACACTTAGTAGTTCTAGTAATTCACATCATTAATTTTATATAATCAAAAATAATTAAATAAATAACTTTAACTGTAGTTTCTGAGTGATCAGGAGAGACAAACTCTACAAGTATTGCAAGAATGAGGATGAATGTCCAGTACCCCCAGATGCCTTACATAGCTCCATTGTATGTAACTCCCCACCTCTGGCCCAGTAATCAAGGAGCCTCCACCCTCACCACTAACACCAGTGGGGGATGTACATTGGGAGGATGACAGGTACACACACAGTATTTCCATATGCAGCTCTCTACATCAAGTGAAATTTCCCTTAAGAGCACACAGAGGCTGCAGTCAGTCGGGGGCTGGTTTATCCCCATTTCTCCAGATCCCAAGTAAGACTCCTCACTGGCACAGTTATAGGGTTGTGATCTCAGATGAGTGGCCAAGCCCTTCAGCACCCTCTCTGTCCAACCAATGCTTCATGTCCCTGCCCAAGTAGCTGACACACACACACACACACACACACACACACACACACACACACACACACACCTGGGAAACATAGTTATTACTGTCACCAGCCAACTCTTTACCAGCTACTTTAAGGCCCATAACAAAGGGTGTCCAATCTTACTCTGTAATGCTACTATTAATCCAAATGACTGTTTGACCAAGGGCAATGCTATTAGGAATGGCCTACACATTGTCACCAAATAAATATGCAAGTACTCTCAGAACTTAAACATGTCTCACAAATAGCCACAATGAAATGATTAAATATATTTAAGAATAAATAATAAAAGAACAAGAAAATACTCAGTATATAATTACAGTTACATCAGAGTTCAAAATCACAGGAAACATTTAAAACAACATTGCAGGACAGTCTCAGATAAATAAAGAAAAACATCTAAATTAAGCTCAGCTATATTCCTGACTATATCTAAAAAAATTATACTGTTCCCTAGACTTACAGAGCAAGCAAGACAGATGTGGTGAATGAATTTTCTTGTCCAGTCAAAGACAAAATACAAAATGCTATCTCCTCTCTCTCTCTCTCTCTCTCTCAAAGACTTCTTAAATTAATATATCAAATATTACTGCTGGGATAGCTTGCAGCATGACATCACTTCTTGTCATCTGACTTTGTCCCAGGTGAACACCCCCACTGATGCAGCTGGTAGCATTTAGCATCTACCTGTGAAAGTACATAAACAAGAACTTTTCTTAGATATAAGGCAGATTCTGAAAGTCATAGAACAATAAAAACGTCCAAGAGAATACAAAAAACTTATAGTTTTAGACATTGTGTCTGTTACTGCACTGAAACTGAGTCTTTTGTTTATGGCCCAGCCATAAAGTAACTTAATTTCAACTATTCTTCTAAAGTTTTGCAAGATAATCTGGTGGTCTTCTGCCATAAACAAACTCTACAACAGGAGAAAGAAACTGTTGCAAAAAAGAGTAAAATCCCATGACTGGAGGAACTCCCTGGTCAACCTCAGTAAGAAGCTGAGATCCCTCATGAAATCCTCCAAAGCTAGTTACAAAAACAAAATTGCCACTGACTCTAAAGACAGCCACAAAACATTCTATAGCTATGTCAAGAATCTCAATGGCAACACTCAGATCTGCTCTGAGTTACAGCACAATGGCACTAAATATACAGAACCAACTGATATTGCCAACATCTTGGCAGATAGGTTTAGTGCTAACTTTAGCCCCCTCTCACCCCCTAGAGGGCCCATCTCTATACCGGAAGAATGCAAAGTACCTGTAATCATGGCTGCACAGGTAAAAAACACACTCTCCAAAGCCAAGAACACAGCATCCATGGGACTTGACAATATCCCAGGCTACGTTCTACATGAACTACAGAATGAACTGGCACCCTACCTAAGTACCATGTTCAGTCATAGCCTCACCTCAGGCTTTGTGCCCACTGAATGGTGCACCGCAACGGTTATCCTACTCCACAAAGGGGGAGCCATGACGGACCCTGGGAACTACTGCCCCATTAGCCTGACGAGCCTGGTCTGCAAGGCCATGGAACGTATCATCATGGAACTCATAAACAAAGACCTTGGTAATCTCCAAACTCTGGACCCTACCCAGTTCGGATTTGTAAAAGACAGATCATGTCGCCTAAACCTGATTGACTTCTTTGAAGCAGTCACCAAAGCCAGAGATGAGGGTAAAGTGGTTCACACAGCTTATCTAGATCTCGCCAAGGCTTTCAACACCATCCCCCACTCTGGAATTATAGATAAGCTCACTAAACTAGGTATAAATCCCTATGTCACAAGATGGGTTTGCCAACTGGCTCATGGACAGAACCCACACTGTGAAAGTAGCGGACTCCAAATCCGACTTCAGACCAGTGACAAGTGGAGTACCACAGGGTTCAGTCCTGGGTCCTCTCCTGTTTGGTATCTACTTCTCTGAAGTACAGGCTAACACAGAAGGTCTTTGGCTAACAAAGTTTGCAGATGACTGCACACTAGGAGCCATAACTGAAACACCTAGTGATGTGGACATACTACAAAAGGGCCTCACTGAGACAGATACCTGGTATCAAAGCCATGGTCTGAAGCTCAATGCCAAAAAGTGTATTGTCATCCCCTTTGGTAAAAACTCTGTACCCATGAGCTACCACATAGCTGGTAGTCTACTTAATGCCGAAAATGTGATGAGACCATGGGACACAGGTGGATGGTAGTCTCTCCTTTGATAATCACATCGCCACAGTGGTCAGGAAATCCTTCTACATGGCTCACCTCATCACAAAAGGTTTCTCATCCAGAAAAAAAAGAGGTCATTGTTCCCCTGTACTCATCACTCATTAGACTCATTATAGAGTACAACGCCCCTTTTAGTATGTGCCTCACAAGACATCTACAACAACTGGAAAGGCCACAGAAATACCTCACAAAGAGGATTACTGGCCTCAAACAGATACCCTATGCAGACTGTCTCAAAAAACTCCAGCTTTACTCCGTCGCATATTGCCTACTCAGAGGCGATCTCTGCCCAACATACAAAGCTATGTCAAACCCAGAGCTGTTGGACATGCTCCACTTAAAGAAATCCCATTCCCTCTGAGTTACACGCTCTAGGGACCTAAACCTTGTCACCATAATAAACAGAACATGCTGGAGGGATAGATTCCTGTCCCAGAGATTTCCCATACTCATAGACAACCTATCTATGTCAAAAAGAGCTCCTCATTAGCACTCTTCAAGAAAAATCTTGATGATTGGATGGGAAATAAGAAATTCACCCCATGGATCACTTCTGTGGCTCTGCTCGACAGGGGCACAGGAAAATAATTCTCTTGGGTGGCGAAAGCCAGGGTACATTTTTGACTAGGCTTATATAGGCCCTAGGGCCAATAGCCTAGTACCTGCCTATGAACCTATAATCTTCTGTGTTCCAGTTTTCCCTTTTAAAATATATACATTTAAACAGTTACAATAGTGTATATACATTTCTGCTCAATACTTTACAAAATATCTTTTCAGCACACGTCTACACAAACCATCTTATATGACATACAGTTCTAATTCATGTGCTTGTGTTACAAATGTATCATGCTGATATTCACAAATGACATATAATTATATACAAAATTCCAGATAGCTGGGCTGGCATTATCTCCTTTCATGACTGTGTAAATGAAGGAGGGGGTTCCTGCACACATTATTTCAGCAAGCACAGCACCTTTTCAAAGAAAGTGCTCTGCTGCAATGCCATCTTGATATTAAATTATGAATGCAGGCACTTCTGCACAAAGCATACGTTTGGATATTATGCTTGCTATTCTCAGGTGCAGTGTGATGGTTTTCTGTGTGTGTTTGTGTGTGAATGTCGTTTGGTGCACATATTATTTCAGCAAGCACAGCACCTTCCAGAGAAAAGTAGTCAGTTTCATAGCCTTGCTGATTATGCATTTATTTGAAACCTGAATACAGGCACTATTATATACAATACGAAGGTGGGTGTCTGATATTCCTGTATGCCTTGTATAGGTTTAGTGTTGGGGGGGGGGGGTCGTGCACATTTTTTTTCAGCAAGCATAGCACCTTTGAGAAAATGTTAATAGTCAGTTTCAGAGCTGTCCTGATAGTTAAGTTGTGAACACCGGTACCGTTGCATATAGAATGAGTCTGGATGAATGCCTCTGCTGGATGTCATTTATAAGCAGCGTGTGTGTGTATGTGTGTGTGTGTGTGTGTAGGGTA
>NC_056748.1:750701485-750728985 GCF_019279795.1 Protopterus annectens
GAAAAATATGTACAGTGCTCTCTTCTTTTGCAGATGGTGGAGTCACAGAGTTTGTAACAGATGGGTAGCCATTGTCACACAGATGCAACAGCTATTTTGGTAATTGCCAGCTAGCGAGTCCTAGAAGAGGTGAAGGCAGATGGTGAGCAGCAAGCTGGTGGTGTGGTGCACAAGGATGTGAAAGGTAATGGCACATATTTGGGTGGTCATTTAAGCATGGTAGACTTGGTGCAGTTTGGGAGTAGTGGGGCATAGGAGGAGATGAGGTATGTCAGGAGCAGGGTGGAGAAGGTGGCGTGGGTGATGAGCAGTAGGAGTTTAGTGATGGTGGACAGGTTTATGAGGATGCTTTTGGTAATGAGGAAGGTTTAGGTTTGATTATGGGGAGTTTGCAGTCATCCACAGGTGGAGTGGAGTCAGTCTGGGTGATTGGTTAGCTACAAACTCGAAATGCTGTAGCAAAAATCCAATAAGACACAAACATTGAGGAAAAAATACACCTTTATAGACAGCAAAGCTTTCGGGTTACACACCCTTTCTCAATACTAATACAGGTTTCATTAAAACAATCCATTTAAATAGGAGTCAATGTTAATCACATGACATGCAGCCCAAAAAAATCATGCGACAATTACAAAACTTTAAATTTACAACTAATAAAACATATTTTACACACACACATATATATATATATATATATATATATATATATATATATATATATATATATATATATATATATAATAAATTCTACAATAAATTCACAACCTACAATCTCACATATAACATTTAACATAACTTAGTACGTTGTATTTTAACTAAAATAGGTTTTAATGTGACAGCAGAATTCAAGCTAGGTAGACAGTCAGCTGATAACCTTAATATCCACTCATACTCTTTTACTTCTAAAAGATTATTAATGTCACCCCCCTATCTGATATATGTACCATGTCAATAACCCTGAACTTAAATTTACGCTCATTGTTATGAGTACTTATGTGTTTATATAAAGCATTCTTTTCATTAGCCCTTTTTATCTCAGATTTATGCTCAACAATGCATTATTTTAACTTCCTAGTTGTTTTTCCTACATAAAATGATGAGCATACAGTACAGGTTGCTAAATAAACAACATTATTACTAGTACAGGTTACTACAACAGTAAATCTATAAATCTTATGTGTCATGGGGTGAACAAATATGTTATCAACACTACTGCCTATGATATCACTACAACAACTGCAATTCATACAGCCAAATGTAGCATATTTAAAAGAGCCTTGTTGAACATTTTTCTCATCTTTAAAATCTTTGTAACATAATCTGCTCTTTAATGTTTTCATATTCCTATAAGAAAAATACGGCCTACTACTTAGAACAGCCCTAATGTCCGCAGATGCCATTAAGACTACCCAGTATTTTTGAATAATACGTTTAACTAAATATGTCATGGTGTTGTAAGTTGTCACATATCTAATTTTGTCATCCTTCAACACACTCTTGTTAGAGTCAGATACCAATTCATCTAATGACAAAAAGATCAGTTTCAGTTTTGTCTGTCTATCAGCTATAATATTAGCTTTAATAGGCAGTATTGATTCAAGATCATAACCGCTACTTACAAACTCATCTAGCGTTTCATTTGACTGAGAAAGGAAGCATGAATCATCATTATTTAATCTACTGATTCTGCTAAACTGTGCCTTCACAACACCTTTAAATACATGTGGAGTGTGCATACTAGTGTTATGTATATACCTGCCCACATGAACCTCTTTTTTATACACTGTAGTATTAATCAAACCTTCCTTCAACACAACCTTAAGGTCTAGAAAGGTCATGGAATTATCTGAATATTCCATTTTGAATTTTAAAAATTCTGTAGTACTATTCAAAAATTGTATGTATTCAATTAGTTCTACAGGAGACCCTTTCCAAATTAGAAAGCAGTCATCCACAAACCGTTGATAAAAACAAACATTCTTATTCAAAAAATTAGTACTATCATGAATATATATCTTTTCCCACTGAAATAAAACTAAATTTGCATAAGTGTTAGCTACTGGTGTGCCCATTGCTACACCGGTAAGTTGCAAATAAAATTGTTTGTTAAACAAAAAAACATTATTAGTTAATACTATGTCCAATAAAGAACAAATATTTTCTACTTTCCTTGCTGACAACGAGGACTGCATAGTCAGAAATTCACAAATAGAATTAATTCCTTACTCATTTGGTATAACCGTAAATAAAGATGAAATGTCCAAAGTCACAAACAAGAATTCCCCTCTATGCATAATATCAGTATTTAAACCATTAAACCATTGTCTTAGTTTAATAATAAAATCTGTAGTGTCTTTAACACAGTATTACATTGCGCCAAAAATGGATGCAACTGTTTCTGCAGGTAAACTGAAATGGGCTCAGTGAGCCAACCATTACCAGAAACAATGGGTCACATTGGGGGGGGGGGGGGGTCCCTTAGTGACTTATGGATCTTCAGTATACCATATAATTGTGGTACGGTAGGACAAGGAACAGTGAAAAAAATGAAACAAATCTAAATCAATATCACCACTAAGTTGTAAATCATATACCATCATATTGACAGAACTAATACATTTCTTAACATCAACAGGTAAAATAGCTTTAAAGGCATGGGCATCTTCTAGTAAAACAGACATGGATGAAAAGTATTTAACTCTATCCATAATTACAACAACGCCCCCTTTGTCTGCCTGCTTGATAACTATACTGTTATCCGCCTGCAGATCTTTGAGCGCTAGAAATTCTTCATATGTTAAATTATAGTGTTTTTTGATTGTGTTTGAATATGCACATCTCAATTCCCTCTCACATAGATCATAATATGCTGTAAGGACAGGAATATTAACAGGTACAAACATACTATGCCTTCTACAGGCTGTTTGAATAGGAACATTATTCTTAAACATCACTTTTAAATTTAAATTCCTAATAAATTGCTTGAGATCAGTCAATGCAGAAACTAAATCATCACCAGACATTGGAATAAAACTAAGACCTTTCTGAAGCAATGTATAATGAGAAGCTTCCAAAATGAAGTTCAATAAGTTCAAAATACCTCACATTACCGTCAGGTTACTTTGACCTCCTTGGCCAGACTGTTGTTTTTGCGCTTGATTGGATGCACTGTTTGTCTTATAGGTGCTCTCCCCCTCAAAGTAGATCGCTCTTTTACCCTCTCTGGTTGTTCCTGAAAAAGGTTTATTGTAGATTGATGCATTTTTTAGGATCATTGCTCTTTTTACTGTCACTACCATTCTCCATTTCTTCTCCAGTTAAGTGCAAGCCGGCACTTGCACCAGCTGATTGTGATGCAACTACAGTAGGAGTGGTCATAACCACACTATTAGACTGACTAAGTGGTGCTGGTTCTCGAAAGGGAGAATTTGTTGCTACTAACTCAGGAAAGTCATCAAGAGTGTCCATAGGGGTTTTTTGAACCACAATCTTTTTATTATTTTTTAGAAAGGGCACATCATTCTTCGGCCAAGAGAAAATATGACCTTTTTGAAAATCTGCCATGTCCCGTAATAATTTGTTTCTTAATTGCCTCTAGTCTTTCATCAAGTGCCTGCAGTCTATCAAGCATTTGCTGATAAGAATTAAACATAGTATTGAAACAAGGCATAGCCATAATTTCAGTCTCCATATTCATTATTTCTTCCTTCAGTTCTTTCTCACTATTTGAAAAAAAGTCATTCATAAGGACCATATAATTAAGACTTAATTTGATGTTTAATTGCTGCCACCGCTTTAACAAATCCAGATAGGCATTGCCATACAGGGGCATCTTTAAAACTCTCAAGCCCCGTGGCACTATACCCCTATCCAGATAAGCCATAAAACTAAAGTGTTGCCACTGCAGGTGCTTAAACGCTCCCACCTTCCTCTCTAGCAGTTGTAACTTCTAACCAAAATCTGCCGAGTTTTCTGTGGTTATAGAACAGGCAGAATCACAGTCCATAGATGGTGTGGAGACAAAATGCAATAAAGGATTAACCTCATTAGCCAACAAAAACTTAAGGCAATTTGTAGTTTCCATGAAACGGCTGCAAAGACTCTCAAAATGTTCCCAACGAAACAGCAAACAAAAGTACTACAAACTCAAAATGCCGTAGCAAAAATCTTTTTAGAATGCTTTATATAAACACATAAGTACTCATAACAATGAGCATAAATTTAAGTTCAGGGTTATTGACATGGTACATATATCAGATAGGGGGGTGACATTAATAATCTTTTAGAAGTAAAAGAGTATGAGTGGATATTAAGGTTATCAGCTGATTGTCTACCTGGCTTGAATTCTGCTGTCACATTAAAACCTATTTTAGTTAAAATACAACGTACTAAGTTATGTTAAATGTTATATGTGAGTTTGTAGGTTGTGAATTTATTGTAGAATTTATTATATATATGTAAAATAATATGTTTTATTAGTTGTAAGTTTTGTAATTGTCACATGATTTTTTTGGGCTGCATGTCATGTGATTAACATTGACTCCTATTTAAATGGATTGTTTTAATGAAACCTGTATTAGTGTTGAGAAAGGGTGTGTAACCAGAAAGCTTTGCTGTCTGTAAAGGTATATTTTTTCCTCAACGTTTGTGTCTTATTGGATTTTTGCTACAGCATTTCGAGTTTGTAGTACTTTTGTTTGCTGTTTCATTGGGAACATTTTGAGAGTCTTTGCAGCCATTTCATGGAACCACAGCTTTAGTGGTTGGTGATTCAGTGGATTATGTTTTGTTGTTAACCTTGTGTTTATGGATGAAATTAGGAGCATTCAGGGTGTCACAACTGTTAGTCACTAGCTTGGGGAGATGTCATGTTTTTATCTGTGACAGTGCACATTTGGTTACATAGATCTAAAATGGATGAGTTAGGGAAGGGCACATAGATAGTTCTTAGAAAGATAGGAGTGATTGGATGTGTCTTGTTGGTTGGGCTGGGAGATTAAGGCTGAGACGTGGGAAGCCCTCATGGTTTTTTGGTTGAGAGGGGTAAGATAGTAATGGGTAATCAGTTGGTATACATAATAAGAAGGGCTTTGCATTGTATGGGTTTTCCGGGGAAGATGTTTTCCACTCATTCTTTTCTCATTAATAGGGCTTTACATTTAGCAAGGGAAGGCAGATCATTTGAGGTCATTTGAAGAGAGGGTTGGTGATCTTCAAATGCCCCTTTGTATATTCATTGGGTGGTGAAGAGGGCTGCTGTTAGACCGGCAGGCAAGGGATTGGGTTTGTATCGATTTGGGTGTTGATGGTATTAAGGACCTTAGGAGGAATCAGCTTATGGAGGAGTTTGCATTTATACAGTCAGAGATGGAGCTTCCTCGAGTATTGGTGGTACATTTAGCTGGTAATGCCTTGGGAATAATTCTTAAGAAGCAGTTGGTGTATAGAATAAGGGAGGATTTTGTTACGTTGAAAAGGTTATCTCCAGGTATGTGCATTGTTTGGTCTGAGATATGACTGCACATATGTTGGAGGAATTCCATTAGTTTTATGGCATTAGAGTGGGCATGGCAGTTTATTAATTAGGCATGGCACAGCAGTTGGTAGCTTTGGGCATGGACATGATAGAGCAAAGGGCTTTGATGACAGGGACCCAATTTGGTTTCAAAATGATGGCGTGCACCTGAATGAGTTTGGTTGGGATCTGTTTAATGTACATTTAAGCTTATTTTTGGAGGGCTTAGTGAAAGTTTTTCATTAAGTGAGAGGGAACAGGCTGGTGAGTGGAGAAGAGGGACATGTTTGTCCCTCTTCTGTTCCCCCTCTTGGTGTTAGGTGTTGATGCAAGGAGTTTGGACGATGAAAGCAAGAGGTAGGATGCTGCTTTGATTAGTAAGAATAAGTAAGCAGTGGTGTGGATGCTGCTTATTCGGAAGGTGAGTGGGGATATGCTGCCCTGACGTGTTTACAAGGATGTTAAATGCTGTGATTAACATTTTGAAATGATGAAGTAAAGTTATGTTGTTGGAAGTCAATAAAGGTTGTCAGATGCTATTTTTGGTATGATGTGTTTCGTTGAAGGGGACTGGGACAAATGAGGTTTGGGAACAAACCAATTTGTCCAGGGTCATCTTCAGTGTTTAGGTGTTAGGAGGAGTTAAATGGGGTGTAGGGTTTTGATTGGGAAGGGATCTTCAGGCTAGGAAGTAAGGGAAGGTTTAATTTAATATGGGGAAGGTTAGAGGAAGTGAGGTAGGTGTAGGGTGGGACTCACGGGTGTTATGTGAGTGTAACTGGAGACAGGGAGTCAGATTTATGTGTGATCTTGTTATCTGCCCTCCCTCCCTTTCTTTTTGGGTCATTTTGGATGGTGTGGTTATTGAGGTTGGTGTTTAGGTGAAGAAGAGGGGCAGGCTTGTCCTTGTAACATGAATAGTGATAGTCCCCTTTCCATACAAGTTAACACCTTTTGACTTTCTGTTTGACAACATACATTGATGAAACTGTTCCTCCTTCTCAGACTGCATATATGCTAGTTGTGTTGTAGTATTAAGGCTGTTCTGTTTGTAGGAAGTGGCACATGATGGTAACTTCTACTGATTATAGGTATTTGTCCAGGTTTGCTTCCATAATCATAAAGGCATGCACTTGTACAAGATTTTGTAAGAAATCTCACTGCTTATCATACCTCTCAAACACTTGGAGCAAGAAATATGAACAAAGCATAAAATAATGGGGGAACAAAGGCCCAAAAATAAGGACAGATTTTAAATAGTGCTTTTATAAACTTATAAAGTTGATAGAATAACAGGATTTGTGTTAGCATGCATTTTTGAAGGATGTGAAGAGTGAAACTCAAATGTATGTTATTATTTGGAGACTTCATTCCTCACTGATTTGCCGAAAATCTCAAATTTTATGAGGCACAGACCAAAAATATGAGGCAAAAATCTGGGCACTCTGCAAAAATTTGGATATTTGAGAACTATGCTGTTTATTCATGAGATGCTTTTCATAATCCCTAATACTAACACAGTAACTCCGTATTGCCTTTTAGATGTTCTTACTGGCCCATTTAGTAAGTTCACAGACATCCAGAAGATCATTAACACAGTGCTGCTGCTGACAAAGCCCTTCAGAATCACCCACCAACCCTTGAGTTCCAGATTCAGAATTATTTGCTATAAACATTTCTCTCCTCCTCTCTATCACACACACACACGCGCACACACTTTCTCATTTTGTTTATTTCAGTTCTCTGCTTCTGTGGTATTGCATTCACTTTATCCTGTTTGCATTATTTGTACTCTGTTTCTTTGAAGCTTATCACAATGTTCATCATTCTGAATGTATATGACGACTCACACTTGATCCACTACTTTTCTTGCCTTCCAGAAACCATCAGTTGCCAACTGGTTGTTTTGCAGGATTTCCTTGCAGCCTATTTATTCTTTCTCACAAAACTATAAGTTGTATACACAAAGCATTTTAATTAATTTTCAGTTGTTCTTTAACGTAGCATGTGTACCTTGCTGCATAAGACAGTCCGTGATTCTGTGATTAACATGTTCGGTACTGCAAACAGCATAAAATAAATGAGTGGATATCCTATTAACATTTCTGGCCAAACCTGATCCATGGACCTATCTGTACTGTCTTAAGTCTTAGTCCCCATGCTTAAATTGTAAATGTTATTACTGATGTCCATTTGACACAACATCTATAACAATAAAAATAAAAGACTTTTTTTTTTTTTGCTGTAGAGGGCTCAATTGACCCTTAAAAATCTGATGATCAAACTTAGAGAATTTTCAGCAGAGAACTTAATTTCATTTTAGCTTGATGTGCTGCAGGTATATATCAATTTATTTGTTAACTAATATCCTTTTTGTTCTTATTTTTATAACATAGCCTTATACCTGTCCCATTCATTCTTGAATTACATCAACGTTTTTAATTAACAGCTTCCTCAATATGTCAGTTTTGCATCCACATCATTCTTTGTGAAAAACACGTTCCCACATCAGCCCTGTGCTATCTCCTGTCTGTTTTCATATATGACCCCATGTCCGTAAATAGTTCTTTCTGTGAAATGTACTGCTGTTATAGGACATCTTTATGAGAAGAAGTTATAACAAAACCTGGATGCACAATTGAAAAACTAAGGTAGACGGCAGCATCTTACCAAGGAAAAACTATACAATAACACAACCTGAGGATAAGGGAAGGACAGATTTGAGAAGATGGTAAAGTATATTTTCTAAAGTTCTTTATACATGAAATAGTTATCATGGAGAAGCTGTTGAATAAAAAAAATAACTGTCCTGGAGTTCAGCACTACATAGGACAGTCATACATTAATTCTGTTATGGTTCCAGAAGGTGTGAGCTTCTTGATGACAGTAGCTGTATCAGTCCGGTAAGACAAACAGCAGTATAGCTGGCTATGCAGCAAGTCCTTTTTCTGATGACAGATTATTTTTCTGTTTTGGTGTAAAAGACAAGGTCCAGAATGTTCTGGATCACTGGCAAAAGTTTAATCTCATTTTAACAAGGAAAATATGTTGTGTTTGATTTGCACACATGTATGAAGTAAGCAGCTTCACACGTAAACTGTTTTTCCCCTCAGATGGTAAAAATGAAGTATTATGTAATTCCTTCCTTTTGGAGCTTAAATGGACAGCACTTGCCACAACCTGTAATAAAGTCAGTATATTCCCAGGCTGCAAGATATATGAGAGTCAGTAGCTTTACTACATTGTAGCTGGTGATGAAATACACTGTATACTGACAAGTTGTAAAGCAGAGATACATATTTTGGCAGTGATAATTGTCCAAACATCATACTGCAAAAACATTTACAGGTACCATATGTACTTTTTAATCACTAATTGAAAGTTTTATGTGTATAGGACATGATTAAATGGGCTGTTTAAGTCTAAATTGAATACTAGTTATTTGTATTGCTTGGACCCGGATTGCAAGTACTCTGTGTTTCTGCACCTGTTTTTAACATTTGATGTAACAAATTATATTGCCGTTGTAAAATGCCTCCTTGCAGAGGATATGAATACCTTCATCAATGTACACATTATCAAGACATAGGTTTGGGCATACATGGTACATTAAAGATTTAGCAGGAAAAAGTTCAAAATTATAAATGGGATGTATGAGAACCTAATAGAGCAATACTTAACTGACAAGGGTTATCAGCCATCTAACAAGACAAGAAGAGAGAAAGGTTGACAGATAGTTGTACAATAGGACCTACAATAATCTAGATGCTGTAGGAAGGATTTTGTGATCAAGAGTGTGGTGTTATGACATGTGGTATACTTGGGGAATGATGTCATAAACAAGAGCAATGTAACTACGTGGTAATATGGTGTGTATGGTGAATCTTTACTGAATCTCTGCATGGAGTATGGTCTCCAGGGCTTGGCAATGAATCTCAAGGAGGTCATAAAGAAAAAGCAGCCAAAGACAGAATGCAAAATGATGCGAGGACAGGGCCTTGTATTTGGAAAATTTGGAAGACCCCTACAAAATAAATAATGGATGAGACACAAGCTTTTAAACACAATAGGAGGCCATTAAGAGAACAGGCAGGTAGTATCACTCAGAAAATAAGGAGCAGGAGGGCTGTAGCACATTCTCTGAAATTGGATCAAAGAAAAAATAAAGGATACTATGGTTTCTTCCTTCATAGTAGGGACTGGTCACTCAAAACAAGTTCCCATGTGAATAGTTAAAACAGATGTAATGGAGAAGTTTGTTGTACTGAAGAAAAGGGTCAATATTACATATTTAAGCCATTTACTCTGTACAGCCCAATCTTTTTCAAGATGAAACAGACATATTAGTTGGATAAGTTTAATCTTGCCTGCTGCATCAAATTAAATTGTCCCTACTCTATGACTTCATAGGCATATTACTTTTTCTTTACATTCTATATGATTTCTGCAAGATCTTTTTATTTCAGTGCCGTACGTAGGAATTACTGGCTTTGTTTACTGTGTATAAATGAGTTCAGACTTTTGTCTACATGCTTTTTTAGATATTATAGAAAATATGTCTCCAAGGAAATTATTACTAATTGCATATTTTAGATGACATTGTTCATTCATGCATATGAGCACAGAACTGGAGGCATTAAGGCCCTCAGGCATGTGTTGGACAGGCTGGGACAATTATTTTTCGTTCATAAATGTATCTGCAATTTTTTCTGTGCGCCTCTTTAGTATAAAACTTACACCAGTACATCCTTTTTTACTTCAGCTGTGTGCATCCTGTCACTTGCTTGGCAAAGAAGCAGAAATCCCTCAGTTCTGCACCGTCTTAATTGTTTGTTCTAAAACTATTTATAAAAGTCATTAAACAACTATATATTATAATTTAGCAGTTTTATTAGAGGAAATTAAAAACTGAAGTAATGGGTTGTTTAGTGTAACTGGCTGCAAATACTTCTATCCAAGATACTTGCTTTTAAAAAGTTATTTTTATGCATCATTCACCAACATGAATTCTTACTCCAGCAATAATTTGTATTTTTAGGCTATAGTATCAGTTCGATAGTACATCAGCACAATTTACCTGCAGCAGTATACTTGGTATGCTAGCTGTTAACTTATTGTATTTATCTTGTAATATTTCCTTTATTGTTTCATTATTTGATTTGCTTTAAATATCTGAAGCTTTTTTGTACTAATTTTTAAACGACTTTATTATAGATGTGTCAAACATACAAGGTTATGATTGGATCTCTGATCATAACCATATTTTTATGTGTTTGAGACACAGATGCCAAGAAGTTCACCTCAAGAGGTGAATCTTGGAATCCATGTTAAAAGCACGTAATAATTGGTTAGGATCAGTGAGACACAATCATTACTCTTTGTAATACATGGAGGTTTATATGCTTCATGCACCACCAGTTACGCACTTCTGAAGGTGCTGTTATGGTTTGGTCTTGCACTATAGAAATACTTTACAGTTTATATTTTTCCTGAATTTGAATCGTAATAACATCATAGGAAGTTACTACGCTATTGGCCCTGAGGCAGTTATAAGCCCAGCCAAGAGTTTAGCCCATGTTTAGACAAGTCAGCACCCAAAGCCCTGTCCAGCAGGGACACAGGTGGAATCCCAAGGGTGTATTTTCTGTTTCCCATCCAGTTATCCAGGTTGCGCTTAAAAAGGGCTCTGCTTAATGTGGATAGGGAGTCTATTCCACAGATGGGGCCATCTCTGGGACACAAATCTGTCCCACCAGCAAGTCCTAGTGATGTCACAGACCAGGTTGAGATTGCACATGTGGGTTTCGTGAGTGGAGCTTGACTTGTGGATACGCAGCAGTCCCTTGAAGGTGGGGTCTGAGATTTCTTTGTATTCCAGACAGAGGTCACCACTGAGGAGTCTGTATGAAACTGAGTAGAGGGACAGGGCTTTTAACGTAGCTGTATAGCGTAGATGTTTGAGGTCCTGGATTGTCCTGGTGAGGAACCTCTGTGGTCTCTCCAGCTGCTTCCTGTGCTTTAAGAGGTACATGCTGAAGGGGGTGTTGTACTCAGTAATTGGTATTATAAAGGAAGAATACAAGGATATTATGACCTCTTAGTCCCTGGATGAGATACCCTTACTTATGAGGTGGGCCATGTAGTAAGCTTTCCGTACAACGGAAGCAACATGGTGGTCAAACGTCAGGTTGGTATCAACCTGGCTGCCCAAATCCCTCACGACTGGTTGTGGATGTCATTCTCCCCAAAGGGGATGGTGATGCATTTTTTGGCATTCAGCTTGAGTCCATGTTTCTGGCACAAGTCGTTTGTTTTCGTGAGACCCTCTTGGATGACAGTCACATCATTTGGAGAATTGATGACCGCTCCCAGGTTGTAGTCATCAGCAGACTTAGTCAGCCATAGCCCACTGGTTTTGGCCTGCTCCTCAGAGAAGTATATCACAAATAACAGAAGCCCCAAGACTGATCCCTGGGGTATGCTGCTCGTTACGGGTCTACTGCTTGAGGTGGCTTCCCCTATTTTGATTAGGTAGGTTCTATGAGTGAGCCAGTTTGCTACCCATCTGGTAACATATGGATTGATGCCAGATGAGAAAATTTATCTATTATGCCCGAGTGGGGAATAGTATCAAAGGCTTTGGCCAGGTCAAGGTAGGTGGTGTGCACCATCTTCCCCTCTTCTATGGCTTTGGTGACCGTCTCAAAGAAGTCAACCAGCTTTAACAGAGATAAACTCCGCTTGACAAAGCCAAACTGTGTGGGGTCAAGTGTTTGGAGGTTGCCAATGCCCCTGTTAATGAGGACCATTGTAATCCATTCCATGGCCTTGCAGATCAGGCTAGTTAGGCTGACGGGTCTATAATTTCTGAGATCAGTGGACGCTGCACCTTTGTGTAAAGGGATGACAGTGGCTGTCCTCCACTTGGCTGGGAAAAAGCCAGTACTCAGGCTTTGGCTGAATAGAGTGCCTAATGGTTCTTCAAGTTAATGCCTGAGTTCATGTAGGATGCAGACTGGGATATTATCGGGTCGAATGGAGGCTGTATTTTTTGCCTTTGAGAGGGCAGTGATGACCTGTTCCCTAGAGATAAGGGGTGGGGGCAGGTACTGGGGATGTCCTGATTTACTGATGGAGGGGACAGCGGGGTTACATTTTTGCTGACTCCGTTAGCCAGTAGGTTGGCTATATCAACACATTTGTGTATGTGGTGTCCTTTATTACCAGTTCTGAACAGATCTGGGTGCTTCATTTGACATTGCAGACATATATGAAGAAGTCCTTATGATTGTCTCTAGTAGATTTGACCAATTTGGACTTGAAGTTGGCTTTAGAGGATTTCACTAGTGCTCTTATTTGCTTGTTTAGGCTAAGGAGAGATTGCTTTCTATTGGGCACCTGCTCCTTCTTGGTCTGGACAGCAATTATTTCCTTTTGTTATAGAGTTTATTTATTGCAGATGTCCAAGAGACAGGTTTACTCTTCCTTGTTGAGGATGATTTTGTTCTGTCAGGTATTCTTGATTCCATGCATCTATATAAATGATTGAGTAGTGCTTTGGTGTAGATTTGGACATTGGTGCCAGTTCCTACAGATGTGGAGGGGGCTGTGAAGCTGTTTATACCATCCCCCAGGAGGTTGTAATCAGCTTTGGAGAAGTTTTTTTTGTTTGACCCTAGCTAGAGGAGACAGGGGAGATGGTGACTTCGAAAGTGACCGCTTTCTGGTCGGATCTTACCAGGGAGGATGATACTGTAGTGATGCTGCAGTGGTTACTCATGTTGGTCAATACCAATCCCAAGATATTATTACCCCTTGTGGGGTTATTGACTAGCTGTTCCAAGGCATTTGCATTGATAAAATCAAGGAATCTCTGGGCATTTGTCTTCTTTCTGGCATAAGTAGTTTTTCCAGTCTATGGTTGGGTAGTTAAAGTCGCCCAGGATCAGGGTAAAGGGTTGAATCTTGATAGAGTCAAAGAGGTCCAGATAGCTAGAGTGGGCATCTTGAGTCAAATTTGAGGGCCTGTGACTAGCTATGATTTGAATAGGAGTCTTGTCAGTGGCTAACTGCACCTGGAGTGTCGCTTGTGAGTCATACTGTTAAACCAGCCTGGAGGTGTGTGTGTCTGTAATATATATATTTAAACTACAACTCCTTTGGCTTTGCTGCCACAGTTTGGGGGTCTGAATGTATGATAGGATGAGTAACCAGGTAAGGCTGGGGTGCTCTCCACAGCTTTGAACCAGGTTTCTGTGACTGCACAAATGTCAGCATCTTCCAGGGTTAACAATGCTTGCAATGAGTGCAGTTTCATGTTTAGACTCCTAGCGTTTAGCAGCATGACCTTTAATTTGCATTTTGTTGAAATTTTTATGTTGGTAGTATTGCCCTCATGACTTTTTCTAAAAATGGCACTATGGGGGAGGCAAGGGCCTTTGCCAGGTGCCTGAAGAACAAGTGAGACAGATGCAGGCCATCTCTAGCAAAGCATCGTAGTCTGTTGATGATATCTTCATAGGCTGTCGGGTACTGGATCCCCCTGGAATGACACCAGAAACTAAGCCAATTGTTAAAGTCAATCATTTTCTGTATGTATTGAGGCCTCATTCTGGGTGATGGTAGAATTCTGCTTAAGGCTAGGGACATACCTGCCTGGGACACATATTCAGCAACCTCATTCATGTCTCTCTTCATATAGTCCAGGGAGGTACGTCTCAAGTTGTTCACACCAACATGGACTATGACAGAGTCATAACTGTACCGGTTGTTGAGAGACTTGAGCACATGTGTGATATGGCATTTTCTGGAACCTAACAAACAACTAACTGTCACTTTATCCTTATCCAGCCTGGTGAGAGGCACATCTGTGTGTCTCACAATGGAGTATCCTATGACTAATATGTTGAGCTTATTGTTAGGCCTTAGTAGTTGTGAGACACAGGTGTGTGGACTATGAGTGGTATGTGGTATGGAGGATTGTGGAGTTCACAATGTTTTTGCCTCTGAGGTCTCCTTTGGGTTTGTTTTTGTTGAGAACCTCTGGATATATGGGTGTGTGTTGTGTAGTTGTGGGTGGTGTTTGAGGTGTAGTGATTTTGTTGACAACCTTCTCAGTGCCAGATATACTGGTTTGTGGGGGAGAGAGCATAGACTCTAGGTTCTTAATGTAATTGCATCTCTCACAAATTGTGTTCCAAGGTGGTAGTAGCAGATGATTGTCCATGTACATGAGGCAGTTGCTACACTGTCTCAGGATGCCCATATCAACCGGGCTGGCAGGAGAAACCATATGAAATTGTCCATCCATATTTGTCAGAATCTGAGGGAAGAGAGGCCAGGGGGAGCTAAGGGGTAGGCCTAAAGCCCAAGTGCTTAAACCAACACTAAGAGGCTTAGAATAAACACTTACAATTTAAACAGACTAAAAACAAGCAGTAATAAATACAATGGAAAAGATGCAATTGAACACTTCAGAGAACAAGTAGCAGAAAAGCAAGATGAAGTAATAGAGTAGGAGGAGGAAACACAAATATTGTAAAAACAGCTGATTAAAGTTTTTATTTTTTATTTATTTATTTTAGTAAAGTGGAAAGGGAGAAAAAAGGACCAGAAGATAATTCAAGGTTAAGAAACTAAGGGGGTTGGCCTTCCTGTATGTTCCTTTTGTGTATAAGGTAGAATGAACTAATGAGACTGGACTGAGAGGAGTGTCCCAGGTCAGATTTACAGTAGGGGTTAGGCAACTGCAAAGCCATCAAGTTTAAGAACAAGATAACAACAGGGAGGGATGGTGGGAAACTATGCTCCAGCTACTAGCTACACTATTTTAGGCAGAAAACACTACATAAATGGTTATAACAGCAGAAAAACAGCACAGCAGTAAGACACTAAATGAACGTTTTAAATAGAAAAAGGAGCAAGGAGAGTAGAGAATGCTTTTAACTGCAAACAAATCAGTTGTATGATACACTGCTTGGCAGAATTCTTAACAAATGGAAAAAAAAATCCAGTTAATACCTTTCACTCAGTGAAACTAGCTAAAAAAGCTTTACAAACAGTGAGAAAGTAACAAACATGATTTAACAGGCCGAGTAAGGCAGACAATTTCAGTACCACAGTGCAGATTAGTTTATAGCAACAAAATACAGTAAAAAGTAGGCAGCAGACAATAAAAAGTGCAATAAATGGTAAGAATAAGCAATAACTAGTAAACATAAGCAAGAAAACAGGATACTTATTGTTATATATCACAGATCAGAGTTGTGGCCAGTGCCCCTCCTCCATTCAACTCAGTGTGAATCATTCCATACACTTCATTATTGTACCACCCAATTATTTTACTTCTTATGCTTAGCAGTTTTCACAACAATTTTGATTCAAGCTGTCATTTTCTACGTCAGTTAATTTTATTATAATTGTTATTTTCTAAACACAGAAACGAGCTCTAAAGTAGGGTTTAGGGTAGTGGTAGAATTTCCAAAGCCTTAATTGAACTAAGTATTATGGGTTGGACTTCCTAATTCTTCTCAGTTGTCTGGAATTTCCTTTTACATCCACCTGGACAAATATTATTTCTTATGCACAGTGAAGACCAAGATATGCGAAGAAATATGTGATATGTTATAAATTGCAGGGCAAAAGACAGTATTTCAGATTCTAATAAGTGGTTTTGCCACGGCTATATCTGTATCTAAAGGAAAGCAGATGTAGAAATCTTCCTCTTCTAGTTCCAAAGTTCTCAGTTTTAAGAACCATGTCAAGATAAGGATATATAATTGCTACATAATCTCTACAGTTAAATGTATATGTCTCTTCTCATACCCAGGCTGAGACTGACATTGCTCATTTGTGATCAGTGCTCTAGTCTGTTTTATGTATTTAAATAAATAAATATGTACCTATCCTTGAAACATTGCTTAATCCTTATTTAAGACTGCCCTAGTTATGGCATTGCTTTCAAAGTAGCTTAACTGCTGCTGTCATTTTGTTTTCATTAATAGTGCTTGATTTTTTTATTCTGCTGTATCTCTTGTATATTATTTGTAGAGTTTTTCAGAAGCTCAAGAAAGGGAGTTAAACAGTTAACCATGTTGTGGTTTGGGTAACAATGGACTTATCCACAGCTGTTGCAGTAGTAGGTAACTTTTTGTTTTAATTGACCGAGATCTAATTCTTTACCATTCAGATGGAGCTTCCCTACTACAGTCATACTTATTAGGTTTCTGTTGTGCTTTGCAGAGTTTGAAGTTTCTACAGTATGGTGGCTACACTGTACACAATCACACTGCAAAGTGTGAGTCACTTTGTGCAAATGAATATGCCTTCTTATTATACAGAGACATTATTTAACAAATAAAAGACTTATTTTAAGTAATGCTATTGTTTCAGAGATCCTTTCAGATTAATTGCAGAAGTGTCCCAGCATGGCTTAGACAAGTGGTCAGTGTATGAAGGGATGTTATGTGCAGCTGGTGTCAGT
The DNA here is from genome assembly GCF_019279795.1 of Protopterus annectens. Lineage (NCBI taxonomy): Eukaryota > Metazoa > Chordata > Ceratodontiformes > Protopteridae > Protopterus > Protopterus annectens. Next base: position 750,718,486 of record NC_056748.1, read on the forward strand.
CATTCATGTGTTTAGTGCAAATATTGTTGATTAAAATGAGGGAACTATGCTTTGTCGAATAACTAAAAATAAGATGTCTTCTTCGGGTTCATGTTTTTCACTTTTGTTATAGCCATTTCTCATGAAGTGATAGCCTTCTCTTTTTTTTCTTTTATCAGTAGCTCCAAACTCAATTGTGATTTATCATAGCCATACTGATTGCTATATTCAGTCAGCATTTAGATTTTAGAATAAATACCCTTCCATTTTACAATAATTACTGCATGTTCCTGTTTATGAAATAATGCTTTCTTTACTTTTGCAGTTTGATGCGTCTCTCCCGAGTATCACTTGTGCATGCACTGCCCATCCAGCAAATTTTAGGCCTCCTTTTTCATTCTGCAATTTGTTGTTAATTTCAGTATTATGTATGTATTGACATAACTTGTGAGTTGTCAAGCACACATCTAGTCATCACTTGTGTGTCAATGTATGTTAGACTCTTGGATAAAGTGTTTATTTGTACAGTGTTTGAGTGCTTTGTCTGTGACTTAAGAAGGGCTGTGATTGGTACAGCCCTTGTCTGATGAATGAAGGGATGTGAACAATTATGTCACCAAAGCCATAGATGAGGGCAAGGTGGTTCACACGGCCTATGTAGATCTCGCCAAGGCTTTCAACACCATCCCCCACTCTGGAATTATAGATAAACTCACTAAACTAGGTATAAATCCCTATGTCACAAGATGGGTTGCCAACTGCCTCACTGACAGAACCCACACTGTCAAAGTAGCGGACTCCAAATCCAACTTCAGACCAGTGACAAGTTTAGTACTACAGGGTTCAGTCCTGGGTCCTCTCCTGTTTGGTATCTACTTCTCTGAAGTACAGGCTAACACAGAAGGTCTTTGGTTAACGAAGTTCGCAGATGACTGCAAACTAGGAGCCATAATCAAAACTCCTAATGATGTGGACATCCTACAAAAGGGCCTCACTGAAACAGATGCCTGGTGTCAAAGCCATGGCCTCAAGCTCAATGCCAAAAAGTGCATTTTCATCCCTTTTGGTAAAAACTCTGTACCCATGAATTACCACATAGCCGGTAGTCTACTTAACACTGAAAGTGTGATAAGAGACCTTGGGACACAGGTCGACAGTAGTCTCTCCTTTGATAATCACATCACCACAGTAGTCAGGAAATCCTTCTACGTGGCACACCTCATCACAAAAGGTTTCTCATCCAGGAAAAAAGATGTCATTGATCCCTTCTACTCGTCACTCATTAGACCCATTATAGAGTACAACGCCCCTTTTGGTATGTACCTCACAAGACATCTACAACAACTGGAAAGAATGCAGAAATACATCACAAAGCGGATTACCAGCCTCAAACAGATGCCCTACACAGACCGTCTCAAAAAACTCCAGCTTTACTCCGTCGCATATCGCCTACTCAGAGGTGATCTCTGCCTAACATACAAAGCTATGTCAAACCCAGAATCTGTTGGCCATGCACCACTTAAAGAAATCCCAATCCCTCCGAGCTACACACTCTAGGGACCTAAACCTTGTCACCACAATAAACAGAACATGCTGGAGGGATAGATTCCTGTCCCAGAGACTTCCCATACTCTGGAACAAACTACCTATCTATATCAAACAAAGCTCCCCATTAGCAGTCTTCAAGAAAAATCTTGATGATTGGATGGGAGATAGGAAATTCGCCCTGAGGATCACTTCTGTGGCTCTGCTCAACAGGGGCGCAGGAAAATAATTTTCTTGGGAGGGAAAAGCCAGGGTACCATTTGGCTAGGATTATATAGGCCCTAGGGCCAATAGCCTAGTACCTACCTATGAACACCCATTAGTATTGATTAGGCTGCTGAATTTGGAATGGAAAGAATGAAATAGACCGCTAACTAAATAGGATTGGTATTTTACTTTGGTATGAACTTCTGGGAAGTTATATAACTAGTTTCAAAGATGATTTTCTGCACGACATTTTTTTTATTACATTACAAACCTTTTTCATGTCTGCAAATTTTGATTAGTGCTCACAGTGTTGATCAGTTAATGGTCAGAGTTCTGGCTCTTGTCAAAACTAAAAGTGGACAGCTAGTTTATGAATAGTTTACATGTATTATTTGATTTCTGGTATGCTACCTAAAATGTTAAACATGATTAGGAGGGATTTTGAATAAATGCTTTTGCAAAGTATGAGGAACCACATTGATTTTTTTTTTCATATGGCTCAATGTTTAATGTATAGATAGCAAAAATCCCTATTGGGATAATTCAAGAGTTTGCCAACAGATAAGCCTGTTTCAGAAACATAAAGAGTTAAACCATGAATTAACTGCTTTTTTAAACTGAGTCATATTATTATTACTAGTTTATTTATTTTATTTATTTTACATTTGTTGACCGGGCTAGTCTGGCTGGATACATGTCCATTTTCAGCAGAGGCCCGAGGAGAAAAGCTCCACTAAATACTAAGTACATTACATAAAAAATCATTACTCTTAAGAAATAGCAAAAATTGGAAGTCAAAAGACCATACAGAGGGAAAGATAATTTTAAAGAGAAACAAGTATACCATATGCAGTTCATTTACCGTATGCAGTTCATTACATATTAGCATTACATATTAGCAATTACTTATTAGTAATTATACATAAATTATGCATAGTTAGATTAGAACAGTTAAAAGAAGGGAAAAAGAGACAGGTAGAGATAAGAAGTGTGTAAGAGAAAAGGTTAGTCAGGTGTACTGCAGATTTCTGAGGAGAAAACTATTCCATATCCTCTCTGCCCTTTGATGAAAAAAAATACATTCATTAGTAATTGCTTCAGGTAAAGCTCCCAAATATTCTCAATTCCTAGTATTGCAGTCATGGCCAAGAAATGTAAAACCTATCATGGCAGAGAACTCCTCATCCTTAGAGCATTTATAGAACATTCATACAGCAATTATAGGTCTGCATGAGTGAGTCTATAACTCCAGTGGTTTACTGGTGATACTAAACTGCAGTACTTCAAACATTTAAAGATCTATTACATTCAGTCGACATTTTTGGCATATGTTCATTGGATAATTTAGTTAGGAAGGATTTAGGAGATTTACTTTTCCAAAGGACATCTGTTTACATACTGTATGCCCAAGGATAAAGAGGAAATATTAAAATTATTGTAAAATAAGGTCAAATAGGGAGACTGTACTATTAAACCATCTAATATGTGAGACGTTGTTTTATATCCTTAAACAATTGTCATAAGCTAATATGTCTATAGCTTCTTACTGACTTTAATACCTATGGACTTACAGAGGGTGGAATATAAACCATGTTTTTCCCATTTCAGAGAAGCAGTGCCATTTCAGATAGATCCTATAAAAACGTACAGTAGGAGTGGCTGTATGTACCTGCTTTTTATAGTTTGCCAAATGCACACCATTACATTATTTCTCCAATATTGTGACTGGCAGTATTTTTTGGTGGTTCCATTTTGGAGAAAATTATTGATTAAATTGTGACTTTCTTGTATACAATGAACTCAGAAGACCTCAGTAGAATGAAAGATATTAAATGGGAACTGGACTACAATATCTTCCTTTTCTTGTTTTTACAACACTTTGGTAGATGGGTTACTTTTCAGCTAGCTGGTGTTTTAGTTTGAGTTCTTTATGTGTGTTGAGTTTTCTTGTATGTCTAATACCCTTTCTGACCATTACCTGGTTAAATGTTTGCTCTGCTGTTGTTCAAACTAATGTTATGTTTATATTTCAGAGCAACTTCTCGACAGACTACTCTAGAAACACATTCTTGCTATACGTTTCTGCTTAAACAACTCTAGATGTCGTGTGGATATCTTGTATTTCTTTACGCCATTGTCTGTGCTGGCTTCAGATATGAATGTATACAACAGCTTCTCTCTGTGTGCATCACTCCAGTAAAGATCAAGATAACATATCCTTCACACTTGACTTGCATATTTTTCAGGTCTGTTTTGTCCTATGTAGGAATACTTGCTTTATACTTTTTTATTTACAGTCATTCATTCAGTTAAATTAAAATGGCATATTCTGTTGCCTGCGTTTAGCATTTTGCATAATATTTTCAATACAGAGTCTCAAAACTGACACTTTGTGAGGTACATATGCATTTGTACAGACACTGGTAAATAAATAGGTTTCTTTTCCATTTTTTGTCAACAGTGTAACACTGACACAACTTCACATCCTTGTTATATTCTGTATTGACTGTACTGTTCATGTTTTGGTAATCCTCTGTTGTACAGTCTCAATAAATATATTAATTCCTCCCAAAGTATGGTCAGCAGAAGTGGGCATGGTGTTCCAGATGATGCCCCACTAACACCCTATACAACTGAAAGGTAATACCGGAGAATTTACTGTCAGGTCTGCAAGTCTGCCGCTACAACACCAGTTTGTAGTGGTTCTGTTGCACTGATTAATAAGGTGCTGTAGGGCTTCTATGTGGGAAGGAGGTTTTAACACGTATCCTATTTTTGTATTAGCTGTATTTGTAATATGTATGTCATTCCTTTATTATCCCCACCAAAATGGAAAGATTTGTATATTTTTGTACAGATCCCCAGCTGCCCCCCATGTGCCCACCTTTCTGGTCATAGTATGACACATCGGAGGCATTTATCCCATCATTAACTCCTGTTTCAGTGTTGACATTAGCAGGAAATAGGATGCTTTTATTGCTGAGTAAATAATTATATTATTGAGTTATACACAACTCCTGGATCATCATTAATTTCCTACCACTTACATTCTCCTACTCTTTCTAAGCAATATACCCTTAGTTTTTGGTTCAAGATCTCATCCTTGTTCTCCATCTGTCCCTCTTTTTCCTTCTGCCCATCCTAAAACATTCTTTCTCATCTCTTAATATTAATCCTCAAAGTTCCTCCTTTTCTCTCCTTCTACCAAGTTATTTTCCAAAGATGTACATACACAAGCAAGTCATGCAACACTTACTACAAGAAAATCTGTTCACCCCCCACACAGCACAGCTTTCGCCCAAAACACAGCACCACTACTGCCCTTCTGTCCTTCATCAACTCTATTTCTTTGGCCAGAGATAACAGTAAAATTGTCTCTTGTTTATTCCTTAAAGCTTTTGATGCTGTCTTCCATTCTTTTCTTCTGAACAAACTGACTAACCTTAACTTCTCTACCACTACTGTTGCCTGGTTTTCTAGCTATCTCACTGATTGACTACAGTCAGTGAAGTTGCTCTCTGCTCTCGACCCTACTCTCCCTGTTAAAATGGGAGTTCCCCAAGGATATTTTCTTGGTCCATTACTTTCAATATCTTTACTTGTCTATTCTGTAATTTCTGCCCTCAGTCATCCCTTGTACAATACACAGATGACTCTACAGTTATCACCATTGCAGACACTCCCTCTGATCTTGTCAGTTACTCAGACATCCTTTAACTCATTTGAAACCTGGCTCTAACAATCAGCTTATTCTGAATCCCCAAAAAAAAAACAAACTCTTACTTCCCCAAAACATAAATCACCTTAAATCCACTTTCTCTATACATTCTCTTAATAACACTCCTATAATTCTGGAACCTCACACCAAACTTCTAGGCATCATTATAGATGACCAACTTAAATTTGAATTGCATGTAAATAAATGCATTAAGGAAACTCATCAAAAACTTGGCCTCTTACACAGAAATAAAAGGTTCCTTACTAACAAAGCAAAAGTAACCTGTCTCATGCTTATCTGCTACCTAGCCTATTGTACAGCTTTCAAATCCTCACAAACCTCAAATCGTCACTCCTAAGAATGTACCTGCAACAAAATGGCCAGATTTGTGGCAAACCAAAATTATAAATCTCATCACTGTCTCTCTAAAAAAACTTAAACTGACTAGAATCGCCCCACCAGCTTCTTGTCTCTCAGCCTCAGATTATCCAACCTAACTCCTCTAATCTCTTTTTATTCTCCCTCTAGGCACCTCTGTAGCTCAGACCAATACCTATTACAAAAGTATAAACCCAAGGACAAAATTGGTTGCAACCTCTGCAGCTACCATCCAACCATATCTTGGAACAAACTGTCATTAGGAATTAGGTCACTCAAAAAACTCAAAGATTTCAAATCAGTCACCAAAGACTACCTAAAAAACTAGTCATGCCACTGTACTCACCCTCCATAATCTGACTACTTATACTTAGAACAGCTTACTGCCTGCCATTTTCAGGTTCTTCTACTGTTTATCTGCCAGCCCTTTTAGCCACCTTGTCTAGGTAATTACTTGTCACTCTATCTAAAATATATATCTATTTTTATTAACTGTAACTTCCTTTGCTAAGCTATTCAAATTGCACATCTGGTTTCTTCCTTAAACAAAAACTTATGTTAATAACAACTTAAATTCTGTATTTTTTTTTGCTTTTTGTCAACATTGTAATGTTATTCTTATTTACTGTTATCGCTTCTATTTACTTTTGTTTGTAAACTTGTGGAGCTTTTCTCCCCAAGCCTCTGCTGAAAAAGGGCTATCAGCTCAGTTGGACAATCCCAGTCAGCAAATGTAAACTAAATAAATATATAAATATGTTTCATTGCTCTTTAGATGTTGCTGCTATTAAATAATGATACTTGTTTAAATGATGTACATTTATTGATTACTTGTATACCACTGTTTACTATGGTTTTAATATAATGTCTTTTCCGGAGCTTTTCTTCCTGAAGTATGTTTCATAGCTCATTACATGATGCTGTTATTAATTAATGACACACTGTTAACATTTTGTATATTTGTTGATTACTTGCATATCTCTATTTACTATTTTCTTTATGTAATGTTAGTATTTTTGTGAAGCTTTTTCCCTGGGCCTTCCCTGAAAAGTGATAGCTTTCTGACCAGTTGGACTTCCCTGGTAAACAAATACAATAAATAAATAAATAAATAAAATTGTACTCTAGTGTGCCTTTTTATACAACTGCTCAGAACAGCGCTGGCTCTAGCATAAAAGCCTATGGCACCTGGCACATTTTTAATCAGTGTATTCTAATTCAGCTTTGAGGGTCTATATTGGATTGTCAGTGTACATTAGATCAGGATCCAGGATATCAGGAAAAATATAAAAAAAGCCTTCCATTAAATTGTTAGAGTAGCACAAAACCAGCTGTTTGCAGCCCCCTCCTCCACACCTCTAAATATACGCCCTCAGAGAAAGAAAATTTCCTTAACCCCACTATCAACCGACCTCAGTAACTAGACGCATTCCATTAGTAGTAAATATACAGTCTAAGCCTGAAATCAAACAACAGTAGGGGGAAGTTGTACTTCTTTACCCCCCATTGCCACTTGATCTTAGTAAAAATGTTTCAGTTATGTCCGTGTTCTAACACCATAGCAGAAATGCCCACATTCCAATGTCATTTCTTTGAATATCGCTCAATCAGTATACTGACTACTGGCCCTAGTAATAGCCCTCTGTTATGCATAAATTAATTGGCTCCTCATTGCTGTATTCTACTTTCTGTACCCTTTAGTTGTTCTATCACACTGACAGGCAATATAGCAAAGGTTTTACTGATCTCCAGATATATTATGTGTGGCAAACTTCTCAACCTTAGCAGTAACCCAGTGACAAAACTAGATTATGCTAAACTAACAAGAACTTTTTTCTGTCTAATAGGCAAAATGCATTCATCAGTTGCAGCAGCAGATCCTGCAGAATTCTTTCCACAGCATTTCTGCAGCAGGGGGAAGATTGCCGAATTATAACTGAGCTGTTCCTTCCTGGAATCCACTCTGTGGTGATGAACCACTCTTGGCATCCTGTGGTCATCTAATGCCACAGCCATTTCCATGACAGTATAGTTTTGTAAGCTGATCACAGAGAACATCTACCAGTTGGAGTTTAGCTCTTGTACTACTTCCCCTTAAATTTCCCCATGGTCCTTTCTTATTTCCTTCTCAACTAACACCCCATGCATCTCATTTCTTGCATTTCTGTGTTTCCTAATACCATATATTGCCTTTATGCACGTACATAAGTACGTAAACATGCATGTTCATAGGTGTGTACTAGGCTAATGGCCCTGGAGCCTTTACAAGCCTAGCCCAAAGGATTACCCTGGCATCGTGCCACCTGACTTTAGTTCCTAGTGCCTCTACCAAGCAGAGCTATTGGAGTGATCCCAGGGGTGAATTTTCTATTTCCCATCCACTCATTAAGATTCCTCTTGAAGAGGGCCAGTGAGGTGCTCTCCTTGACATGTGTGGGAAGTCTGTTCCATAGCATGGGCAGTCTCTGGGTTAAGAACCTGTGCCTCCAGCATGTTCTGTTGATTGTGGTAATGAGGTTGAGGTCTCTGGAGTGTGTGGTGTGGAGGGATTGGGATTTCTTTAGATGTAGCATTTCTAACAGAGGTGGGTCAGACATGGCTTTGTAAGTCAAGCAGAGATCACCTCTAAGTAGGCGATATGAGACAGAGAATAGTTGGAGTTTTTTGAGTCGGTCCATATAGGACAAGTATTTAAGGCCTAGGATCCTCTTTGTGAGGTACTTTTGTTGCCTCTCCAGTTGTTGCAGGTGTCTAGTGAGGTACATGCCAAATGGGGCATTGTACTCGATGACTGGCCTAATGAGGGAAGAGTAGAGGGAGACAATAACCTCTTTCTTCCTGGATGCAAAACCCTTAGTAATGAGATGTGCCACATTGAAGGACTTTCTGACCACAGTGTCAATGTGGTGGTCAGGAGAGAGGTTGCTCACAACCTGTTCCTAGATCTCTTCTAATGCTGTCTGTGTTCAATAGATTACCATCAATGTGGTAATTCAAGGGAACTGGGTTTTTCCCAAGGGAGATGATGACACATTTTTTGACATTGAGCTTAAGGCCATGGTTCTTACACCAGTTGTCTATCTCATTGAGGCATTTCTGTAGGATGTCAACATCACTTAGAGAGTTAATAATAGCTTCCAGCTTGCAATCGTCTGCAAACTTTGTCAGCCAGAGTCCCTTCGTGTTTGCCTGGACTTCAGAGAAGTAGATACCAACATGAAGGGACTCTGGCAGACAAAGTTCATGTTGGCCTGGACTTCAGAGAAGTAGATACCAAACAGGAGAGGACTCAGGACCGAACCCTGTGGGACTTCACTCGTGACTGGTCTACAGTCTGACTTGGAGTCAGCTACTTTCACACTGTGGGTTCTATCTGTGAGGCAGTTTGCAACCCACCTAGTGATATAGGGGTTGATGCCTAGCTTAGTGAGTTTTTTCTATGATTCCTGAGTGGAGAATGGTATTGAGACCTTGGCCAGATCAAGGTAGGCTGTATGAACCACCTTGCCTTCATCCACAGCTCTGGTGACGGACTCAAATAAGTCAACCAAGTTGAGCAGGCATGATCTACTCTTCACAAAACCAAACTGTGTAAGATCCAGAATTTGGAGATTCCCTATATCCTTGTTTATTAGGTCCATGATGATGCGTTCCATAACTCTGCATATCAGACTCGTCAGGCTAATGGGACAGTAGTTCCTGGGGTATGTAGTCACTTCTCCCTTGTGGAGAGGGATAACTGTAGCAGTGCGCCATTCTGTAGCGGCATAGCCTGAGGTTAGGCTGTGATTAAACAGGGCACACAGGTGAGGTGCCAGTTTACTCTGTAGTTCATGTAGAACACAGCCAGGGATACTGTCAGGTCCCATACAAGCTGTATTCTTGGCCTTGGACAATGCTGTTTTAACCTGTGCCGCAGTAATACTGGGTGCCTGGCAATCTACTGGTATTGTGATTGGTCCTTTGGGGAGGGGAGGTAAAGTTGGCACTGAATCTGTCGGTCAGTATATTTTCTTACAGGAAAACAAGATGTCCAGGTGGTATGGAATCTGACCTTTGGTTATTTTATGAAAATGCTCTTGTTTGATGATGGTCAAGGAAAGTGAACAGGAACACAGTGAAAAATGTTCCTGTGCTTAATGTGCTACAGAAGCTATGTTCATTTATTCATTTTGATTATTCTGAAATTTATAGTCAAGGACATTCATATTGTTTTTAAACTTGCTGCCTTAAATTGAGAGATTTTGTTAGAAATACTATGAACATTAGCAACTTTAAGAAATGGGTGTTCATAGGTACATATGTTGATAGAAGGTTACTTGGCTAATGGTCCTAGAGCCCTTACAGGTCTAGCCATATTTATCCCGAGTTGCCCCAATTGTAGGTTATACTGACTTCCTCTCTCCAGGAGGGAAATGGATGGGCACCACCCTAGAGTAAATTTACGGTCACCCATCCATTGATATAGGTTGCATCTGAAGAAGATCAGTGAGGGTCTCTCTTTTCCATAAAATAGAAACATGTTCCAGAGAAGTGGCAGCCCCTTGGAGATGTGTCTATCTTTCCAGCATGATCTGCTCATATCACAGGCTAGGTTAAGATCCCTGGAGCAAGTGACCCTTGTGCAGTTTAATTTACGAATGTATAGCATTTCCATCAGGGCTGGGTCAGAG